>NC_079504.1:63070570-63175803 GCF_030052815.1 Hevea brasiliensis | reverse complement strand
AGAGATAGTTTAAATGAGAACTGAAATACTTCAAATTGTGTTTCTCAGCTAGCAAAGACTTAGGAAAAGGGAAGGAAACACTGAGTCAAGGCCAGGAGACAGTTATCAGAGGTTTGTGCATAACAGTTATTTCTTTTGAATTTTTCAATTGAAATAAATTATGACTATTTATATATTATTGTTTTCAATTATGAAAATGTGTTTGAATGGATACTTATTGCTTGAAAAGAATTGTAAATGGTTTGAAACTGTGGAAAATTTGATTTAGTGTGATTTGTGAAAATTGAAGTTAATTATGAATTGTGTTGCCATCTTGTGAATGAAATTATAACTTTGGAAATTTATTGGATTCTTACGAATCATTTGAATAAAATGTTTGGAATCGATTTTGTGTTCACACTTAGCATGACAGTATCACATCATTCCTTCTCCATTTATGGGGTTGTGATCATTTATTTTCCTTCTCCATTTATGGGGTTGTGATCGTTTATTTTTCTCTCTATCTGGTTTACTAGTTGAGGTGATCGGATGAGTACTCATTATATAGCTAGCTTCCTTCCTCATTGATTTCGATTAGTGGGGTTGTGATTGCTTTGTTGTGGTGTACAACGCGGCTTTGATCGGAAAATTGTGTCATGGCTTAAGTTGTGTATAAATTGGCAACACTGTATTCTTAAATTATTTGACTAAATTGTGTTATTATGAGCTTTGATAATTTGTGAAATGGAGTTTAAATTCTTATTGACATTCACTGTCTTTTGAATTTAACCATGTTTTGACTGTTGAGATTTATTGTGATATTGTGAAATAGAGTTTAAATTCCTTATGACATTCATTGTCTTGAAATTAATTATGGTTTTACGTATCCATCATTTATATGATTTATGAATTGTGATTTAAAGTTGTATTTGGTTAATGTTGTGCACCACTGAGACATTGTCTCAGCGATAGCTTTTTATTGCTGTCGCAGGTAGACAGACGGATAGGGCAGCAGACTAGGCTGCTAGTCCATTCAGCGAGAGACCATCGGGTATATTGAGTATACCACATTTGCATTTTGTACTGTAATGTATGTTCACTGTATGTATATATTGTTCTTGATTTTGAGCAGTTGTAAATTAAAATTATACATTGAAGTTGTAAAATAAATTATGAGTTATTTTGACTTGTAAAATTTGTATGATATTTCTTGTATCTCAGTCTTTGAAAAATTATTGTGGATTCGAGTTGAAAAACTTATTGTGTTGAATTATGTTGGAGTTTGAGATTGAGAAAAATATTGAAGTGCTTTTACTGTGTTTTTTCAAGAAGCTATTTTGTTCAAAATACAGATGGCACTCTGCCAAAATTTTTACAAAAATCCTAATAGTCCAAATGTGTTATTGTTTCACTTCACTTCAAAAGGTTTTTAACACTGTAAATAGTGCTCACCATGTAAAAGAAGTAAGAAAAGTTTTAAAATCCCTTGTAGTGTATTTAATGGGTTATCGTGACGCGAAGTTGGTAATTCATTAGGTATACTACGGGATCATGTTATGCCTTCTGGAGGGTAGGGTGTGACATGTTTTAGTGGTATCAGAGCTAGTTTTTAAATTCTGTTTTCACCTGTTACTTGAATATTCTTTCTTCATAGTACAACTGCTCAATGTCATTGTTTGATACATACAGTACATTACATTATAAATATGCACTAACGGGAGGAAATCTCCTTATGTTAATTGTTCAGGAGGTCTAAGATCCTCGAATTGACTATGGAAGAGAGTGATCGTTCAGTCGATCAATCGATAGAGGCTGAGGTACAAGTTGAGGCCCCAGCTCCACAAAGCGTCGAAGGCCCGACTGTACCAGTTTTACCGATACAAATTACTGCACAAATGGCCAAGCAAATGACCACTTTCTTTCAACAAATGGCTGATACTCTGTCAGCCCAAGCCCAAGTACAGACCCAACCCCCACAAGGGCAACATGAAATAGAAAAGAGGGAGAAACCTATGGGTCAGAGCTCAAGCAATAATTTGAGAAAGAGAAAAGAATATGAGGAGCCCCGAGCTCAGGGATATAACAGAGGTGAATCATCAAGACAAAGACCACCAAGGTCCAGTCGTCGAACAACTAGAAGTTCCTACTCTCCCCGCCAATGCGAAACTTGTGGTAGAAATCACGGTGGGGTATGCTACAAGGCTATAGGAGCCTGTTATAACTGTGGAGGCATAGGACACTTTGCCAAGGACTGCACTAGTGCTCGCAGAGTTGGACCACCTCCTACTACTGCAGAAGGGTCAGTTCAGAGCCCTGTCACCAGAAGTTCACAACCACCTAACAGAGGTAGAGGCAGGGTTAGAGGTAGCCCAGCAGGCAGCCAAGGCACAGTGAAACAATCAGAACAAGACAGTGCTCCAGTCATAATCTATGCAATGAGACAGAGAGAAGAGGCCGAGACATGTGATGTTGTGACTGGTACCTTCTCAACTTTTAATCAAGAT
This sequence comes from Hevea brasiliensis, assembly GCF_030052815.1. NCBI lineage: Eukaryota > Viridiplantae > Streptophyta > Magnoliopsida > Malpighiales > Euphorbiaceae > Hevea > Hevea brasiliensis. The sequence continues at coordinate 63,173,320 of NC_079504.1, read as the reverse complement.
GTGTTTGTGTTATTTGATCCGGGTTCTACCCATTCTTATGTGAGTGCTAGCATTATTGATTGCATTGCTGTTCCATGTACAAAAATAGACTTTGAGGTGCTAGTAACAAGTCCGTTAGGACAGGAGGTTAGGGTTAATAAATTGTATAGGGATTGTCATTTGATGATCCAAGGACACACTTTTCTATCTGATTTCATTGAAATGCCCTTCAGAGATTATGATATCATCTAGGGCATGGATTGGTTAGCCAGGTATCATGCCAAGATTGACTGTAGGCTGAAGACAGTCACTTTTGGTCTCCCTCAGTACAGTGATGTGGTAATACATGGGGAGAGGCAGCTATTGCCATCAAACATCATTTCGGCTGCACTAGCCAGAAAAATGATCAGAAAGGGGTGTGAAGCTGATGAGAATCAAGCTACATCCACACCAAAGGATTTCATCCAAGGTCCAATTACTAGAGCTAGAGCTAAATCACTTCAGAATTTAATTTGTGGATATCATCAAATTCGCATGAAAGTAGGTGATGAATGGAAGACTGCATTTAAAACAAAGCATGGACTATATGAGTGGTTAGTGATGCCTTTTGGGCTAACTAATGCTCCTAGCACTTTTATGAGATTGATGAATCATGTGTTGCGTGCTTTTATCGGAAAATTTGTTGTTGTTTATTTTGATGATATATTGGTTTACAGTAAAGGCATGAATGAACATATGCATCATTTAAGAGCTGTATTTGATATGTTGAGAAAGGAAAAATTATATGCTAACTTGAAGAAATGTTCATTTTGCATGGAAAAGATTGTCTTTTTAGGATTTGTCATTAGTGCTAGTGGTGTTGAAGTCGATGATGAAAAATTAGAGCTATTAGAGACTGGCCCACTCTAAAGTCTGCATCTGAAGTGCGTAGTTTCCATGGACTAGCTAGTTTCTATAGAAGATTTATTAAGAATTTCAGTACCATTGCAGCACCATTGAATGATCTTGTCAAAAAGAATGTTAATTTTGTTTGGGAACAGAAACAAGATGATGCTTTTCACAAAATTAAAGACATGTTATGTTTCGCTCCTGTGTTGGCTTTACCTAATTTTTCTAAGACTTTTGAGATTGAGTGTGATGCATCAGGTATAGGTATTAGAGCCGTTTTAATGCAGGATAAGAGACCAATAGCATACTTTAGTGAGAAGCTTAATGGAGCAGCTTTAAACTATTCTACATATGACAAGGAGTTGTATGCATTGGTACGTGCCTTGGAAACATGGCAACATTACCTTTGGCCAAAGCAATTTGTCATCCACACAGATCATGAGTCATTGAAGCATATCAAGGGGCAAAATAAGTTGAGTAGGCGTCATGCAAAATGGGTTGAGTTCCTTGAGACCTTCCCACATGTGATTCAATACAAACATGGGAAAGAAAATGTGGTGGCTGATGCCTTATCTCGAAGGTATAACCTTCTTGCCCTTCTTGATGCAAAGTTATTAGGATTCGAATATGTGAAAGAATTATATCTTGAAGATGATGACTTTGCTAGAGTGTATCACGACTTGTGAAAAGAATGCTTTTGAGAAGTTTTATAGGCATGATGGATATTTGTTTAGAGAAAATAGATTGTGTGTGCCTAAGAGTTCCATGCGTGAATTACTTGTGAATGAGTCTCATCTTTGGTGGATTAATGGGTCATTTTGGTGTTGCCAAAACTTTAGATGTGTTAAAGGAACATTTTTATTGGCCGAATATGAAAAGAGATGTTGAAAGAGTATGTGTTAGGTGCATTGTGTGTACTAAGGCTAAATCTAAAGTTTTGCCACAAGGTTTGTATGCACCTTTACCTACCCCTAGTGATCCTTGGGTTCATTTGTCTATGGATTTCGTGTTGGGATTACCTAGGTCTAAAAAAGGCCATGATTCAATTTTTGTTGTTGTTGACAGGTTTTCAAAAATGGCACATTTTATTCCATGCCATAAAACTGATGATGCTACAAATGTTGCAAATTTATTCTTTAGAGATATTGTTAGATTGCATGGCATACCTAAGAGTTTAGTTAGTGATAGGGATGTTAAATTCCTCAATCACTTTTGGAAGGTTTTGTGGGGAAAATTGGGCACCAAGTTGTTATTTTCCACCACTTGTCACCCACAAACCGATGGTCAAACTGAAGTAGTAAATAGGACACTAACTACTCTTTTGCGTGCTGTGGTTAAGCAAAATTTGAAGTCATGGGAAGATTGCATTCCACTTGTTGAATTTGCATACAATAGAATGTGCATTCTTCTACTGGCTATTCTCCATTTGAAATTGTGTATGGTTTTAATCCTTCAACTCCTTTGGATCTTTTACCTTTGCCTGTGAACGAGCTTGCTTGTTTAGATGGAAAAAGAAAAGCAGAATTGGTGAAGAAAATCCATGAACAAGCCAATCTTCAAATTGAAAAGAAAAATGAAAAATATGCTAGTCAAGCCAACAAAGGAAGGAAGAAAGTCACATTTCAACCTGGAGATTGGGTATGGGTTCACTTGCGCAAAGAAAGGTTTCCCTCTCGAAGGAAATCAAAATTACATCCAAGATGTGATGGACCTTTCCAAGTGCTGGCCAAAATTAATGATAACGCCTACAAAATAGACCTGCCTGGTGAGTATAATGTCAGTGCCACCTTCAATATTGCTAATTTATCTCCTTGTGTTGATGCAGGAGTAGATTCGAGGACGAATCCTTTTGAAGCAGAGGGGAATGATGAGAATCAAGCTACATCCACACTAAAGGATTTCATCCAAGGTCCAATTACTAGAGCTAGAGCTAAATCACTTCATAATTTAATTTGTGAAATCATAAGGAGCAAGGATTATAAGCTGGAATGGCATGAAGAAAATTATAAAGAATTAAATTTGGTGAAAATTAAGCTTAGAAGTGACCAGGCGTCATGAGGAGCATTAGGTTACATGGAATAACCTGTGGACATGCATGCACCAGATCCAACCCATGTACATGCATCTGCTGGCACCTTTTTTCAAGGAATATTCCATCTGTTATAATCACCTCTCTTTTGGACTTAAATGCCCTTATTTACTGCTATATTAAATTTACTTTTTGTAAGGAGTTTTTAGTCTTTTGATAGATTAATTTTTGTTTGGACTTAAAGCTCCTACAATTTGTTATTAAAGTAGGGATATTTTTGTCTTTAGCTTTGAAGCCAAGAGGCTATAAATACAAGTGTAATGAGAGAGTGGAGGACACACTTTGAATATTAATGAGAGATTGTTTACGCTCCTTTAGTGAGTAAATTGGTCATTGCCTTTGTTCTTGTGAAGCTCATTAACTTCTTTGAGATTCTATCTTGCATGGTTTAATGTGCATAATATTCTTGGTTTATTCATTCTCCATATGAATTAGGTCAAGAATCCCATTTCTGATATTTTCTTTGAATTAGACAACAATCTGATTGTGCTGGTTCAAAGATTCAAATTCATACATCTTGATTTGGTGCTTTCCATATTATTCATTTAATTCTTGAATGTGGGTTTTCAAGTTACCAATTGCTTGAAGGTTCACATCAGAAGCATACTAGGCACATGTGGTAGACACCCAAGTGGGGAGTCCAGCATTGAAAGACATCCCTACAGTACATGACTTTCCAGATGTGTTTCCTGATGAATTGCCAGAATTATCTCCGGAAAGAGAAGTGCAGTTTGAAATTAATGTTATGCTTAGTGTGGATCCAATCTCCATAACACCATACAGAATGGCACCAGCAGAGTTGAAGGAGTTGAAAGTACAGTTGCAAGAACTACTTGAAAAGGGCTTCATTCGCCCTAGTGTGTCACCTTAGGGAGCACCAGTATTGTTGTAAAGAAGAAGGATGGCACTCTTCGTTTATGTATTGTTTGACCTGGAACTTGCATACTTTTATGTTAGTGTTAGAACTATATGTTATGTTATTATTCCTTTATAGGGGAATAAATTTTGATGCATTAGTGATTAGTCCTTTAAAATAAGGATTGTGATAATAAGTGAAATTAGTTTTGAAAGAGTTTATCGGTGAAAAGTATTTTCTAACACACCATAAATTATAAAGCTAAATGGCAAGCCTACTTAATGTAAGGCAAGAGGACTTAAAAGTAAGATGCGGTAATAGAATTGTTCGAGATGAAGGCAGAAATGTTACTGTTAGTAATTGTTAATGGATATTGTAATCAGAATAAATTTCGGATATCAGTGAATTCGAAAAGGATAAAAGATAGGAAAGTTTGATCTATTGGGATGTATCGTAGTAACTATGCAATGTTCTTGATTTTGTACTATTAGTTGCAGATTACAATACTGACTTGAGATTATTGTGTAGAGCTTCGTACTACCCGATAGTACACCTAGATGAGAATAGTTGCCAACGGCATCTGTTTTGGTATAGTTATGCCAGGACATAATTTAATTATTAGAAATAAGTTTGAAAATCCTACTTAGAGATCTAAAACTCAAAAGTTGGAATATCGAAAGGTTATAGTCAGTACAAAAGGAAGTAAGTTATAGAATATTGACAAATAAAAAGAGTTATAGACGTAAAAATTCGAATAGTTGGTTCAGATATAATAAAGAAATGTTACGAATATGAGGAAGACTATGGTAAGTCTCAGAGTTTCTCCTTTGTCCATGGTATATGAATTGAAAGCACAACATGCTAGTTTAGAGATTGATGATGAGAGACAGACAGTAGTTGCATGGCATGTACAGCCAGTATTGATTTGATCAGATTAGAATGGCTGTTCAGAATGATGATAAATATCAAAAGCTACTGAAAGAAGTCCAGCAGGGCAAGAAACCTGAATTTTCTGTGAAAGATGATGGTTTATTGCTACATCAGGGCAGAATGTGCATTCCTAATGATGCTGAATTGAGACAGATCATTATGAAGGAAGCACATGAGTCTCCTTTTGCTATGCATCCTGGTGGAACTAAAATGTATAAAGGGCTGAAAGAGCATTACTGGTGGATGGGTATGAAGAGAGATATAGCTAAATTTGTTTCCAAATGCCTAACTTGTCAGCAAGTAAAGGCAGAACATCAAGTTCCAGCTGGTTTGTTATATCCTTTACCAGTACTAGAGTGGAAATGAGAACGAATAACTATGGATTTTGTTACAGGACTTCCAAGAACACAGAATAGTCATAATGCAGTATGGGTTATAGTTGACAGATTGACCAAGTCTACTCACTTTTTGCCAGTTCGAATGGACTATAGCCTAGAAAGATTACCCAGATTGTACATATATGAGATTGTAAAATTGCATGGAGTGCCAGTATCAATTGTGTCTGACAGAGATCCTAGGTTCACTTCTAGATTCTGGGGTAGTCTTTAGAGAGCCCTAGGAACTAGATTGAACTTCAGCATAGAAAGGGTAATTCAGATATTGGAGGATATGCTATGGGTTTATGTGATTGAGTTTGAAGGTAGTTGGGATACACACTTGCCTTTGATTGAGTTTGCTTATAACAACAGCTACCAATCAAGCATTGGGATGCCTCGATATGAAACTTTGTATGGAAGAAAGTGCAGAACTCCCTTATGTTGGGATGAAGTAGGTGAAAGGAAGATGATTGGGCCAGAAATTGTTAAGCAGAGAGAGGAAAAGATCAGATTGATCAGAGATAGACTCAAGGCTGCATCAGACCGTCAGAAGTCCTATGTTGATATGAAGAGAAGAGATATTGAATATGCAGTGGGTGATAAGGTATTCCTCAAAGTTTCTCCTTAGAAGAGGATTATGAGATTTGGCAGAAAGGGGAAACTGAGTCCTCGTTTCATCAGACCATATGAGGTTCTAGAAAGAGTGGGTCCTTTGGTATATCGGTTGGCATTACCTCCATAGTTAGCAAGGATACACAATGTTTTCCATAGTGGGCAGCGCTCCAGGGACGGTGTTCAGGGGACCAACCCCAGCAGTATCTTTGGCCTGTCCACACTGCCAAAGGTGGCACAAGGGGGAATGTTGGCGAGTGACTAGGGGTTGCTTTCGGTATGGGTCTACAAAGCATCATATCAGAGATTGTCCAAGGAGGGCTGCTACAGCTACTCTAGCATCAGCAGCTAGGCCTGCCCCTGCATCTCTAAGGGGTAGAAGGCTGGGTAAGGCTGAGGTAGTTAGTACATCATAGAGGCCGACAATAGAGTCAGTTGAGAGGCCAGAGGCCAGAGGCTAGGACACCTACAAGGGCGTATGCCATGAGAGCGCAGGAGGAGCTGGATGCTCCAGATGTCATCAGGGGTATGTTCTCACTCTACAACATATTTGTGTATGCATTGGTGGATCTAGGATCTACCCACTCATATATATGTATCAAGTTACCCATAGAAAGGGGAATCCAAGTAGAGAAAAGTGACCAAGACATTCTGGTCACTAATTCACTAGGCCACGGTGTGGTAGTGAATAAGGTGTACAAAGGTTGCCCATTGAGGATTCAGGGGTATGAGTTCTCAGCAGACCTAATTGAATTGCCTTTCCATGTATTTGATGTGATCTTGGGAATGGATTGGCTATCGCATCATCAGGCAATAGTGACTATAAATTGAAGAGGATTTCTCTAAAAACTTCTGAAAATGAAGAGGTAATAGTTGTGGGTAAAAGGACAAATTTCTTGTCTAATGTTATCTCTGCCACTACTGCAAGGAAATTAATAAGAAAAGGCTGTGAAGCCTATTTGGCACACGTGGTTGATACTGGGCAAGCTAAGCCAGACCTGTCTGATATACCCATAGTAAATGACCTCCCGGATGTATTCCCTGAAGAATTGCCTGGTTTGCCACTAGAAAGGGAAGTAGAATTTTCTATTGAGGTACTGTCGGGTACCGCACCAATCTCCATTTCTCCATATAGAATGGCACCCACTGAATTGAAGGAGCTAAAAATTTAGTTGTAGGAATTACTGGATAAGGGGTTCATACGCCCTAGTTCGTCACCATGGGGAGCTTTGGTGCTATGTGTGAAGAAGAAAGACAGGACTTTGAGATTATGAATTGACTATCGGTAGCTAAATAAAGTAACTGTGAAGAACAAGTACCTGTTGCCTAGAATTGATGATTTGTTTGATCAATTAAAGGGAGCCGGCGTATTTTCCAAGATTGATCTCAGATTAGGGTATCATTAGCTGAGGGTAAAGGAAGCAAATGTGCCTAAGATTGCATTCAGGACCTGATATGGGCACTATGAATTCCTAGTGATGCCGTTTGGTTTGACAAATGCATCAGCAACTTTCATGGACCTTATGAACCGTATCTTCCATCCATAATTAGATTAGTTTGTAGCGGTCTTAATTGATGATATACTGGTGTATTTTAAGGATAGAAAAGAACATGACGAGCATTTGAAGATTGCTCTGCAAACTCTGAGAGAGAAGAAGATGTATGCTAAGTTATCCAAGTGTGACTTCTAGTTGAGTGAGATTTCCTTTCTTGGACACATAGTATCAGCTGATCGGATTAGAGTAGATCCTAATAAAATTGAAGCAGTGATGGAATGGAAGCCTCCTAGAAATACAACTAAGGTCAAAAGCTTCTTGGGGCTAGCTGGTTACTACAGAAGGTTTGTGAAGGGGTTTTCTATGATAGCTGCTTCACTGACTAAGTTGCTGCATAAAAATGTCAAATTTGACTGGAATGACAAGTGTAAAGCCAGTTTTGAAAGGTTGAAGGCTATGTTGACAGAGGCACCAGTGTTGACACAGCCAGTATCTGGGAAGGATTTTATGGTCTATAGTGATGCCTCATATAATGGGCTAGGGTGTGTATTGATGCAAGAGGGGGAAGTGAAGGAGCGGAAGCATGAAAAATTATTAGATTACAACATTGAATTCAAAAAATTTTTTCTAGGGTCTCATGCATCATGCAAGATTCAATTTTTACCTATTGATTTCTATGTTCAATTGCATATTAAAACTCTTTTAATATGTATTTGGATCTATGTTTTCCATTTAAGATTTTTAGAATTAATAGATTAATTCATTAGAAGCCTAGATTAAATCAAGAACATGTGCACTAAGCTTTTGATGCACTGTAGTTGTGTTTGGTACCTTTTTGAAGCACCTAGGACCCCAGATGTTGTCCTTCTAGCTTGTCCACACCAAGATCACCAATGGCAGCCCATTGAACAGCTTCTCAAGCCTTTCTAATCAATTAGAAATTAAGGTTTTGCCTTTAGACATGTTATAGATATATATAGAATACTAGAAACGATTTCTAGCAATTTTAATTCAAGAGAATGTTAGCAATTCTCTTTGAATTGATGAGAGATGAATAAGAAGAAGAGAGGAAGAGGAAGACAAGGGTGGCGGCACCTCTTTTGAGAAAATCAGATTATTCTATTTGTTCTTTCATCCTTTCCCTTATATAGCTAGGTCATCACTTAAAACCTTTGCCACATGTCATCTTCTAATTAGCTCTTAGTTTAATTGACCTAATCACATTATGCCAAGTGTCAAACCTAGATTTAATCTTGACTTTGATCATCTTACATGATTAAAAGATAAATGGCAAGCTTATGTGTAGTGCCATGTGTCACCATCTCATGGTGCCACATGTCACCCTATGAAATGACCAAATTACCCTTGTGTCTTAATTTTGAGTTCTTAACCCAAAATAATTATTTCTCTTCTTTTAATCAATTTATATCAAACATAAATTAATTAATTAATCTCTATTAATTAATTTCTCATAATTTAATTCATATTTAAACACTTTAAATATAAATTTAACTTATACTATACATCCAATAACCTAGATTTGATTTCAAGCCATGCTAGGGACTTTGTAATGTAATTGCAAACCAAACCTATTTAATTAATCAATTAAACTCTTGAACTAATTAATTAAATCACATTTAACTTGGTGATTACTTGTGTATGTGTATGACTCACTAGTCTCATCACTAATTGGGAATGAGATATGATATTAACTCTTAATATCATCAGAACTCTTTCTTACCATAAATGATTTCTCTAAATCATTTTAGGCCCCTCATAGACTATGTTTAACACCTAGCATAGCATGCCATAGCCACCCAATTAGTAATAAGGTTTACCTTAAATGAACCTATAATCATATGTTATCATGCACTAAAATCTCTCTGTTACAAAATCCCAATTCAAGTTGGAGTCATGGTTTTTGTCAAACCCCATTTGCTATGAATATTATGTTCTCTTTTAATTCCAGTTATTGATTAAAAAGATTTTCTCATCATAAACTCTTTTCTGATTAAATCTATTTGTCCTGGCCAAGAACTTGAAACATCAAGAACAATTAAATGAACATAGGATTTTATCCCTATTTACTTAGGGTAACAAATTCCATCTTGATCAACACCTACCTCTATATATAACTAGTAGGAGCAAACAGATGCCCACATACCCATACACAGTACAAGTATGAAAGTAGTATAAAACTCAAACCACCTATATACAAGATATGTGACACCCCTTACCCGTCTACAATATAGCCGAGTAAGATATGCCACACCGTATACCTGAATACCCTATTTTATTTTAATTATTTTTATTTTTCCTTATTTATTTTTTTTTCATAGTTATGAAGTACAATTTGTGAGATATCATTCATTTAAGTCATTTATTGAAACATAAATTCATTTGAGGTTCCGCAAATTTTATAGAAAATTCAGTAGAATACCGACTAAAAATGGAGAAAACAATTCTTCGGAACCTGTGAAAAACACTTCCAATATATTTTCAATCATTCCCAAACTTCATTTCATCAACAAAGTCTCAATATTTTTCAACAACAATTCTATTTCTCATTAATTCATTCCTCATGATATTCATATACAAATCATAAATAAATACTCAATTTTCCATTCATAAACACAATTTCCACTATTTACCTTAATACCGAAATATATTACATAAGTCTCAATTACACATGAGAAAATAAAAGTTAATTACAAAATATCAAAATAAAACCTAGTGTCCTGCCAATGCACTGATGACGGTGAGGTGACACGGACACTATGCAGAACTGCGGATGATCTCACCCCGTCTGTGGTCTACTAGGCTCTCCATCAGTCTCTCCAGAACCTACGCGTGGCAAAAAGAAACGAGCTAAGCAATAATGCTTAGTGGTGCCAATAATAAAATAAAAAGAAATAACATAAAATAAATATGCAGTGCATTTTCTGATGTCTTATGCAGATAATTTTTCGAACATTATTGGTAATCTTATTTATTTTGTACTTGTTATATTCATAATTTTATTAAATTTATTCACTTTCATTTTCGGTTGCCCAAGTAACTTATACTGGATTATTGGACTGGATAAATGGGTAAACTGGCATTGGGTATCAAGTATCTCGGGCCATCACACCATCGGTCACATATGTGTCTCCTGGTGTATAATAGAATAGCTAATAAGCTGTAATAACGTTAGGCACAAGGCCAAGTCTCAACACAATTTTAGAATGGCTAAAAGCCATAAAATCACAGAATGGCATAATGCCATGTGCAGTATTGCTAACTGAACCCTATTGGCATGCCAACCTATCCAAGCCAATCTAGCTAGGTGTACTAGGGTATGTTACACTTTTAAACTTTACAATTCTTGAAATTTAGGTTTAGGTATTACTATTCATTTCCTTAGTCAACTAAAATGTTGACTTTTTCATAGACAATAGGTACATTGGTTCTAATACTCTCAACATACCACATTCTGCATTCTAAAGTTGTTGGTATTGGTTGCCAATACCATTTCTAAGCTTAGTGTTAATTATTCACAATTTTCAGATTTCAGGCCTTATGTTTACACCATTGGTCATTTGTACAGTAGGAATTTAGCAAAGTTGTCTTCATTAAAGTTGTTCCTTATTGTGTCTAGTTACATCTCTTTTTTTGAATCACTCCATTTGGAGTTTTGTAGCTCAAGTTATGGCCTAAACACCATAACTGGCCGGATTGGACAAAATCCAAAATTCTGGGCAAAACTAGTTCTGCCAGATTTGGTAACCTAAATTTGGTTGGCAATTTGACTAGGTTATGGTAAGAATTTGGATTTGTGTTCTCCATGAAAGTTGTAGGTCTATGTCTCAGCTTTCTACTGGTAAATGTTTAGGCAAATTGGACCTTTCTACACTGAGTTATGACCAAATGAATAGACACTATTCATTTGATCATTTTGCCCAAGCAGAATGAAAGTCACTAAGATTAGGGCAATTTTTAGGCCAACTTGGTTTGGTTTTCTGGGTAGGGTTTCTTCACCAAAGTGGTGCCATTATGTGTCTAGTTTCATGTCCAATTGGCCTTGTACCAATTAAACCTCTACAACTCCATTTATAGCTGCCCAAACCTGCTGGACTCACATCCAGACCTGCAGGGTAGCCAAGGCAGCTCACCCAAATTCAAATACCAAGCCACAACTCACTTTATTTCTTCATCATACACAGCCAAATGGTCACTAATTGACCATTTAAACTTTTATTCACCAACACATGAGCAAACCCTAGGTTTCTCCCAAACCCTAACTCCACAATTTCAATTTGTTCCATTTTCATATTTTCTAGTTTAGATTAATGTTGTAACAAAGAATATGAGAGAAAAATAAACAAAAGTGGCACAAACCTTCACCTAGTCACTTTCCAAGACTTAAAAACTTCACTTTCTTCCTTTCAAATTGCTCCCCAAGGCTTGCTCTAGTGGTAGGGATAATTTTTAATGAAGGCAAATTAGGGTTTTGAGGTGGTTTAAGGTGGGATTTAAAGCTTTGATAAGCTTTCAACGGTGGTTTAGGTGTGGAAGGTGTTTCGGCTGGTTTAGGTAAAGGAGATGAATCTGATTGCTTTTGTTTATTTTTGTCTCAATTATCCCTTTTTAATAGGTTAGCTTAATTGTGATTGGTGGAGAAAGGGTTGATGACATCATGTGATCTCAAAATTGTCATTTAATCTCATTTTCTTTTCTTTTCTTCTCTACTCATTTTTAATTTAATTTTTAGCAATATTTATTCATATTTTATGTCATAATAATTATTTACTTAACTGGACAAGTCGGTCAAAAATCACCTCTGAAGGCCAAATGACCAAAATGCCCTCCGTTTGGCTTAACAGACTAAAATTGTCTGTACCGATTGAAAAAAAATTTTAAGCATTTTCTTGGCATTCTAATGCCATAGGAACCTCAATAACCCTTCTCTGGAGTCCCAAAAATTATTTATGAATTTTCTCCCTGGTCTAGGGCTCCTAGTTGCAAGAACCGCAATTTCCCACTAGATTACCTATCGCTAGGGCACCGGCTCATTTAACTTGGTTTTATTTTATTTCTAAAATTTTTCCTAAATTTTTCTTGTTAATATTTGAGTTAATTATAGTTCCTCACTTTAGTTTAAATATTTTTTCCAGACGTTCTAGCTGTCCGGACTGACACTGGTCACCGGAACAGTAGAATGTACGGAGTTGCTACAGTGAGGGTGTTACAACTCTTCCCCTCTAATTTAAATTTTGTCCTCGAAATTTACCTGATGCAAACAGTTGAGGGAACTATTGCCTCATCGTCTCTTCACTTTCCCATGTTGCCTCCTCGGTGTTGTGGTGCCTCCAAAGCACTTTCACCAGTGGAATCTGCTTATTCCTCAACTCTTTCACTTCCCGAGCCAGGATCCGTATGCGTTTTTCTTCATATGTCAAATCTGGTTTTACTTTAATTTCTTCCATGGAGATGACATGTGAAGGATCTGAGCGGCATCTTCTTAGCATAGATACGTGGAACACATTGTGGATCTTGTCCAACTCTGGTGGTAGAGCTAGCCGGTAGGCTATGGGTCCCACTCATTTAAAGACTTCATATGGGCCAATGAACCTAAGGCTCAACTTACCTTTTCTTCCAAACCTCAGTACCTTCTTCCACGATGACACCTTGAGGAACACTTTGTCGCCAACCGCATTTTCTATTTCTTTTCTCTTCATGTCAGCATAGGATTTTTATCTGTCTGAGGCAACCTTCATATTAGCTTTGATTAGCTTTACCTTCTCCTCAGTTTGTTTCACCAGGTCTGGCCCTACCAGTTTATCTTCACCTAATTCAGTCCAGCACACTGGAGTTCTAAATTTCCTCCCATACAATGCTTCATACGGGGCTTGTAACACCTCACTGTATCTATTCCATATATTCTACTGTTCTGGTGACCGGTGTCGGTCCGGACAGCTAGAACGTCTGAAAAAAAAATTTAAACTAAAGTGAGGAACTATAATTAAATCAAATATTAACAAGAAAACTGTAGGAAAAAAATTTAGAAAAAAATACAACCAAGTTAAATGATCCGGTGCCCTAGCGATGGGTAACCTAGTGGGAAGTTGCGGTCCTCACAACTCGGAGCCCTAGACCCTGGAGAAAATTCATAAAATAATTTTTGGGACTCCAGAGAAGAGTCATTGAGGTTTCTATGGCATTAGAATGCCAAGAAAATGTTTAGAAAAACTTTTCAATCGGTACAAACAATTTTAGTCTGTTAAGCCAAATGGACGGTATTTTGGTCATTTCACCTTCAGAGGTGATTTTTGGCCGACTTGTCCAGTTAAGTAAATAATTATTATGACATGAAATGTGAATAAATATTGCTAAAAATTAAATTGAAAATGAGTAGAGAAGAAAGGAAAGGAAAATGAGATAAAATGTCAATTATGACATCACCATGATGTCATTAAAAGTGCTCCCACCTATCACATTTGATCAAGCTATTAAAAACCAATTAAAAAGAGGTAAAATTAGGTAAAAATTAACAAAGCGATCTGTTTCTTCTTCCCGAACCATTTCAGCCGTTTCCCTCTCCTCCATACCCATTCTACCATGAAAGCTCACTGAAGCTCCCAACCTCACCTCATCTCACCTTAAAACCACTACATAGCTTCACAAAAAATTTATCTTGCAACTTGAACATCCTCTAGACAGCTAAAAGAGGAAGGAAAAGCAAGTTTGGTTAGCTTGAAATTCAGCTCCAACAAGGTTAATGTCCAACTCTTACTCCTTTTGCTTTAATTCATGTTCAATGGCATGAATTGTGTAGGAAATATAAGGAAATAAAGCAAACAAGTGTGTGTGTGTGCAACTTACAACTTTTGGCAGCTAGGGTTAGCTAGGGTTTGATGATTTTTCTTAGTAGAAAAGTGGTTATGAGCAGCCTTTGGTAGTTAAGTGAAATGCAAGAATTGTGCATGTATGAAATGAAAAAAAAAATTGGACACTTGAACAATTATGGGGTTTGCTCATGTGATGGTTCATTAACCTTGTAATGGTCAATTAGTGACCATTTAAATGTGTATAATGAGGAAATAAAGTGAGTTGAGGCTTGGCATTTGTGTATGGGTGAGCTGCCTTGGCTGACCTACAGGACTGAGCATTAATCCAGCAGGTTTGGGCAGTTATAAATGGAATTATAGAGGTTCAATTGGTGCAAGGCCAATTGGACATGAAACTAGACATATAATGGCACAACTTTAACCCTGCCCATAAAACCAAACCAAATTGACCTAAAAATTGCCCTAATCCGGGTGACTTGCATTCTGCCTAGGCAAAATGACCAAATAAATAGTGTTTATTCATTTGGTCATAACTCAGTATAGAAATGTCTAATTGACCTGAAATTTTACCAGCAGAAACCTGAGACATACTACAACTTTCATGAAGAACACAAATCCAAATTCTGACCATAACCTAGTCAAATTGCCAACCAAACTTAGGTTACCAAATCTGGCAGAACCAATTTTGCCCAGAATTTTGGATTCTGTCCAATCCGGCCAGTTATGGTGTTTAAGTCATAACTTGAGTTATAAAACTCCAAATGGAGTGATTCAAAAAAGGAAATGTAACTAGACAAAAAAAGGAACAACTTTCATGAAGACAATTTTTCCAAATTCCTACTGTACAAATGACCAATGGAATAGTAAACTTAATACTTGAAATCAGAAAATTGTGAATAACTAACACTAAGCTTTGAAATGAAATTGGCAACCAATGCCAACAACTTTAGAATGCAAAATCTGTTATATTGGTGATATTTGAACCAATATACCTATTATCTATGAAAAATTCAACATTTTAGTTGACTAATAAAATGAATAGTAACCCTACATGTAAAGTACAAATATTCAAGAAATGACTTTGTAATATACCCTAGTAGGCCTAATGTGATTGGTTTGGATAGGTTGACATGCCAATAGGGTTCTGATAGCAGTACTACGTATGATGTATGGCTTCATTGCCATTCTGTGATGATAGCTTATGGCTATACTGATTATGATGTTATAATTGGCTTTATGCCTTATTGCTTTTATGGCTTATTAGCCATTCTGTTTGCACACCGAGAGACACATTGTGACCGATGGTGTGACAGCCCGAGGTACCTGGTACCCAGTACTAATTTACCCGTTTATCCAGTCCAGTCAATTTGTATAGGTTACTTGAGCATAGAAAAGTATAATTGTAATTGAATTGATTATTAAAGAAAATAAGGAAATGAAATATCAAGATAAAGATCAAGAATGATTACAATAAAATAAAGAAGCTCAAAATCATCAAGAAAACAATTAATAAAATGCATGAAGAAGTTAACATCATAAAATGTAATTAACCCTCGACTAAACAATAAGTTAGTAATTATTCATTTCTTATGAACACAATAACTAGGAAATTATTACTTTTATTTGCATATTATAATTTCTTGTATTATTGGCACCACTAAGCTTTATACTTAGCTCATCGCTTTTGCAACGTGTAGGTACTGATGATTTGGACAGAGAGCCCAGTAGACCACAGACTGGGTAAGGCCGTTCACAGTTCTGCATAGTATCCATCTCACCTCACAGACTACAGTGTATTGGTAGGACACTAGGTCCCATTTTGTATTTTGTGATTTTTGTAAGTTTTGTAATTAAACTCTTATTTTATCATGTATATTTGAAACCTATGTAATATAGTTTTGTATTAATGTAAGTATTTGTAACTTTGTGTTTATAAATAACATATGTGAATTTATTTATGATTTGAGCATGATGATGATGTGAAATGAATGAATGACAAATTAAGGAATTGTTAAGAAATTGTTGTAAATTGATGTGATACAAATGGAGTTTGAGAAAGATTGGAAATTATTGGAAGTGTTTTTCACAGGTTCCGAAGAACTATTTTCTCCATTTTTAGCTGGCACTCTGCCGAATTTTCTAAAAAATTTTCGGAACCTTAAATTAATTCATAATTTCAATAAATAAAATTAAATGGCATAAATTTCATTTAGTGAATAATAAATGAATAAATAAATAAATTAAGAAAGAGTAAATTGTAATGAAATAAGATATGGTGCTCCGGCACACTGTGTGGCATATTTTGCTCGGCTACACTGTAGACGGGTAGGGGGTGTCACAGGGCTATTTGGATGCTAGCTTGGTAGCTATTGTTGTATGCAAATTCTGCCAGTGGGAGGTATCTATCCCAACTTTCCTCAAACTTAATGACACAACTCCTCAACATATCCTCAAGGACCTGACATATATTTCATGTTATTATTATCATTTTAGTTCAATATTTGTATTAATTCAATTGGTTTCAATTGTTTACCTAGATTACTCTTTCTGATTGCCCATCTATCTGAGGATGGAAAACTGTGCTGAAGTGGAGTTGTGTACCCAAGTATTCATGCAATTTCTTCCAAAATCTCGATGTAAACCTTGGGTCTCGATTAGATATGATAGAAAGTGGAATTCTATGCAGTCTAACTATCTCACTGATATACAATTCTGCTAATTTCTCCAGTGAGTAATCAGTCTTAACTGGCAGAAAAGTGTGGTGACTTCGTCAATCTATTTACTATCACCCATACTGCATCATGCTTCTTCTGGGTGAGAGGTAGACCACTTATAAAATCCATGGTGACCCGATCCCATTTCCATTTAGGTATGCGTATAGGCTGTAGCAAACCCGATGGAACTTGATGTTCTGCCTTGACTTGCTGGCATGTCAAGCATTTAGTCACATAGTCAGCTATGCCCTTCTTCATACCAAGCCAACAATACTGAAGCTTCAGATCATGATATATTTTTGTACTTCCTGGATGCATAGCATAAACACTGGTGTGTGCCTCTTTTAGAATACTAGCCCTCAATTCCCCATCATCTGGTACACATAATCTTCCTTTGTAGTACAGACACCCATCTGTTTTCACTTCATAGTCAATTTCTTTTCCTTCTAGAATTTGCCTTATAATAGTGATACGGTTTTTACCCTTAGTAACTGATTCCACTAAGAAGAAAGACCAAAGGACCGTCTTCAAAACAAGCCAAGAAACTCCCTTGAACCTTCAACCCTTCACCTTGAAGATGGAGAACTGAAAATATAATTCCCAAGAAAGACAGCCAAGAACAAGACCAATTCACCTATGCTGATGAACAACCTTGAACATATAATAAAACTTAACAAATCAAGCCAAGAATTTGCCATGAAAAATAGAGAGAGTTCTAAGAAGAACTTTGAAGCAAAGCTCCAGCAATTTTGCTCAAAAAATTACCATATGAATTCTGATACCAAAATGAAACAAAAGAAGGCAGAAATATGGGTTGGTGTTGTCAAGACATTTCAACAACCATGGGACATGTGCAAGTCTTGGTTAATAGACCAATCTCTCTTAAAAATAGATACAAAGTTCAAACATTAATAGGAAGGTCAGATTTGGCAGCTACAATTGAAAGACAATCTGAAAAGAGATGTTTTGTCTTGAAGCTGAAAGTAGTAACTTTGCTTTTCCTATAAAAGGTTGAAGCATGGCTGGAGCTCTTGGACAAAGTTATGGCTTCCAATCTTTGCAAAATGGACAAAAGCATCCTCAAAGGTAGGTGGAGATGGGCTGCCAATTGTGCTGCTACCCAGGCACTCCACTTGGACGCCACATTGGATGCCAACTAGGATGGACTTGCTGACGTGGCTGCCACATGTATGCCAACTTGGACGGATGCCACTTGGTCTCTTGGCTCCTCAAATATGCAAAGAAATGTACAGCAAGGTTGGCTTCTCTCTTCCATGTCCCAACCGAATACTTGCAAGAGGTTGGACTTGGTGATGTGCTTATGCACCAAGCCTTGAAGCTTCTTAGCCATTGCTCTAGTTATTGGCCCTTGATGTGCAATTGGTGCAACCGGTTCCTCATCAAATAGCCTTTAGCTTCACATCTACCTTCTGCCCATCTAAAATCTGCTATAGCAGGTTTGGTCTCACTTGCAACTTAGCCAAAATAGCTCCATCTTGAGCCAAAGATAGACGGGCATTCAATGATTTCAAAGCTGTGATGGATTTTCTCTCAAAGCTGTGATGGATTTTCTCTCAAAGCATCAGCAATTACATTTGCCTTCCCAGGATGGTAGTCAATCACACAATCATAGTCCTTCAGAAATTCAATCCATCGCCTGCATGCGAGGTTGAGCTCCTACAGGTTGGCAAGTATTTGGACTTTTGTGGTGTGTAAATGTAGCACTTTTCACCATACAAGTAATGCCTCCATATCTTCAGTGCAAAGATAATTGCTGTAAGCTCTAGATCATGGGTAGGGTAATTATGTTCATGTGGCCTTAGCTGCCTAGAAGCATAAGCAACCACCTTCCCCTCTTGCATCAATAAACACTTTAACCCATTATGAGAGGCATCACTATAGACCACAAAGTCCTTTTCTGACACTGGCTGTGTTAACACTAGTGCCTCTATCAACATAGCCTTCAACTTCTCAAAGCCCAGTGCGACACTTGTCATTCCAGTCAAATCCGACATTCTTGTGTAACAACTTGGTCATTGGAGCAGCTATTAAGGAAAATCCCTTCACAAATCTTCTGTAATACCCAGCTAGCCCTAAGAAACTTCTGACCTCAGTTGTATTTCTAGGAGGCTTCCATTCCATCACTGCTTCTATTTTCTTGGGATCCACTCTAATCCCATCAGCTGACACTATGTGTCCAAGGAATGCAATTTCATTCAACTAGAAGTCACACTTGGACAACTTAGCATACAGCTTCTTTTCTCTCAAGGTTTGCAGAACAATCCTCAAATGCTCATCATGTTCTTCCCTGGTTGGAATACACCAAAATATCATCAATAAAGACTACTACGAACTAATCTAGGTATGGATGGAAGATATGGTTCATAAGGTCCATGAATGCTATTGGTGCATTTGTTAAGCCAAAAGGCATCACCAAAAACTCATAATGCCCATACCGGGTCCTGAATGCAGTTTTGGCACATCTGCATCCTTCACCCTCAACTGATGATACCCTGATTTGAGATCAATTTTTGAAAATACTCCTGCTCCCTTCAACTGATCAAACAGATCATCAATTCTAGGTAATCGATATTTGTTCTTCACTGTCACTTTATTCAACTGCCGGTAATCGATGCATAACCTCAAAGTCCCATCCTTCTTCTTTACAAACAGCACTGGAGCTCCCCATGGTGACACACTGGGGCATATGAACCCCTTATCCAGTAACTCCAGTAACTGGATTTTCAATTCTTTCAATTCTATGGGTGCCATCCTATAAGGAGCAATAGAGATTGGTGCTGTACCCGGCAGTATCTCAATAGCAAATTTGACTTCTTTTACTGGTGGTAAGCTAGGCAATTCTTTAGGGAACACATCTGGGAAGTCTCTTACTGTGGGTATATCACACAGATCTGGCTTAGCCTGCCTAGTATCCACCACATGTGCTAGGTAGGCTTCACAGCCTTTTCTCATCAGTTTTCTTGCAACTGTAGCTGAGATGACATTGGACAAGAAATTTGTCCTTTCCCCCACAACTGTGATCTCATTACCCTCAGGCATTTTCAAAGAAATCCTCTTCAACTTACAATCAACAATTGCCTGATGACGTGACAACCAGTCCATTCCCAAAATCACATCAAACTCATGGAAAGGCAACTCAATCAGGTCTGCCAAGAATTCATACCCCTGAATCCTTAACGGGCAACCCTTGTACACTTTGTTCACCACTACACTGTGGCCCAATGGATTAGTGACCAGGATGTCCTGGTCACTCTCCCCTACTAATATCCCCCTTTCTATGGGTAGGTTGATGCAGATGCATGAATGAGTGGATCCTGGATCCACCAATGCATGCACAGATGTATTGCAGAGGGAGAACGTACCCCTGATGATGTCCTAGGCATCTTGCTCCTCCTGAGCTCTTATGGTATAAGCTCGCGGTGCTCGACCTCGAGCCTCTCTGGCGCTCGAGATGCAGGTCTCTGTGATGGTCCCACTGCCTCAGATTTGCCAAATTTCCTACCCCTTTGTGGTGCAGGAGCAGGTCTGTCTGCTTGTGTTAGAACAACTATAGCAGTTCTGTGTGGACAGTTTCTCAACTGATGCTCTGTCGAACCACACCTTAAGCAAGCACCAGTCACTCTCCAACACTCCTCCTTATGCCATTTCAGGCAATGCGGACATGCAGAAGATGCTAGGGCTGGTCCCCTGAATCCCATCCTAGAGAGCTACCCACTGATGGTGTGGACTGACCTCTCCTAGGGGTAAACTGTGGCCTGGGCCCCTGAGACTGACCCTGACCTTGAGGTTGACTTGAACTCTGTGTAGGTGGACCTTTGAACTTCTTTTCTGGTGCAGGAGATGAGCTAGATTGACCCGGGCCCCTCTTCTACTGTCTCTCTCTTCTGGTCTGCTCACTTATTCTAACCTTTTCAACTTTTATTGTAGCTTCCACTAACTTGGTGAAGTCTGTCATTTCGAAGGCAGTAATCATGATCTTTATGTTGTCATTTAATCCCTCTTTAAATCATTTACACCTCTCAGCTTCGTTAGGGACTATCTCCCTTCCGTAGCGGCTTAGTCTGATAAACTCCTTCTCATACTCCGCTACTGATAGCTGTCTCTGCCTCAGGTTAATGAACTCTCTTCTTCTCTCTTCTAGGTATACACTACCCACATATTTCTTCTTAAATTCTGAGAGGAAGAAGTCCCAAGTTATTACTTCTGGCTACACTTCACTAAACACTGTATCCCACCATTAATAGGCATCATCTTGCAACAGAGATACAACAACTTCTAGGTTTTGCTCTGGAGTGCAGTGGAGTTGCTTTAAAACCCTTCCTGTTCTGTTCAACCAGTTTTCGGCTGCAACAAAATCATCTTCTCTCTTGCCAAAAAAATCCACAGCTTTAAATTTTTTCAATCTTTCCAGATGTGATTTCTGCTGTGGAGGTGGTGGTGGGGGTGGCATTACCCCAGCCATTTGTCTGAAGAACTCGACCATTTACTGGAACATGGCCTGTGAAGGCTAAGCAGGCTCTGCTGGAGTTGGCAGAGCAGATTCTCCCATATCCCCAGTCTCAGCTGCTGTAGGTGGAGCATGGCTCTCCACTTCCTCCTCAACTGCCCTCTGAGATGTAAGGTCCATATCCTATTTAACAAAGACAAACAGATCTGCATTAGTGTCACCTTGACTCTTACAAATGCAATGCATGGTATGGACTCTATCTAGACCCAGAAACGCTTAAACCATGCTCTGATACCCCTAAATGTGACACCCCTTACCCGTCTACAGTATAACCGAGTAAGATATGTCACACCGTATACTGAAACACCTTATTTTATTTCAATTATTTTTATTTTCCCTTATTTATTTTTTTTCATAGTTATGAAGTACAATTTGTGAGATATCATTCATTTAAGTCATTTATTGAAACATAAATTCATTTGAGGTTCCGCAAATTTCATAGAAAATCCGATAGAATATCGGCTAAAAATGGAGAAAACAATTCTTCGGAACCTGTGAAAAACACTTCCAATATATTTTCAATCATTCCCAAACTTCATTTCATCAACAAAGTCTTAATATTTTTCAACAACAATTCCATTTCTCATTCATTCATTCCTCATGATATTCATATACAAATCATAAATAAATACTCAATTTTCCATTCATAAACATAATTTTCACTATTTACCTTAATTCCAAAATTCATTACATAAGTCTAAATTACACATGAGAAAATAAAAGTTAATTACAAAATATCAAAATAAAACATAGTGTCCTACCAATGCACTGATGACGGTGAGGTGACACGGACACAATGCAAAGCTACGAATGATCTCACGCAGTCTGTGGTCTACTGGGCTCTCTATCGGTCTCTCCAAAACCTACGCGTGGAAAAAAGTAACACGCTAAGCAATAATGCTTAGTGGTGCCAATAATAAAATAAAAAGAAATAACATAAAATAAATATGCATTGCATGTTCTGATGTCATATGCAGATAATTTTGTGATCATTATTGGCAATCTTATTTATTTTGTACTTGTTATATTCATAATTTCATTAAATTTATTCACTTTTCATTTTTGGGTGCCCAAGTAACCTATACTTGATAACTGAACTGGATAAACGGGTAAACTGGCACTGGGTATCAAGTACCTCGGGCCGTCACACCATCGGTCACATATGTGTCTCCTGGTGTGCAACAGAACAGCTAATAAGCTGTAATAACATTAGGCACAAGGCCAAGTCTCAACACAATGCCAGAATAGCTAAAAGCCATGAAATCATAGAATGGCAAAATGCCATGTGCAGTACTGCTAATTGAACCCTATTGGCATACCAACCTATCTAAGCCAATCTTGCTAGGTGCACCAGGGCATGTTACACTTTTAAACTTTACAATTCTTGAAACTTAGGTTTAGGTGTTACTATTCATTTCCTTAGTCAACTAAAATGTTGACTTTTGCATAGACAATAGGTACATTGGTTCTAATACTCTCAACATACCACGTTTTGCATTCTAAAGTTGTTGGTATTGGTTGCCAACACCATTTCTAAGCTTAGTGTTAATTATTCTCAATTTTCATATTTCAAGCCTTATATTTACTGTTCCATTAGTCATTTGTACAGTAGGAATTTGATAAAGTTGTCTTCATGAAAGTTGTTCTTTATTGTGTCTAGTTACATCTCTTTTTTTGAATCACTCCATTTGGAGCTTTGTAGCTCAAGTTATGGCTTAAACACCATAACTGGCCAGATTGGATAGAATCCAAAATTCTGGGCAAAACTAGTTTTGCCAGATTTGATAACCTAAGTTTGGTTGGCAATTTGACTAGATTATGGTTAGAATTTGGATTTGTGTTCTTCATGAAAGTTGTAGGTCTATGTCTCAGCTTTCTACTGGTAAAAGTTCAGGTTAATTGGACCTTTCTACACTGAGTTATGACCAAATGAATAGACATTATTCATTTGGTCATTTTGCCCAGGCAGAATGCAAGTCACCCGGATTAGGGAAATTTTTAGGCTAACTTGCTCTGGTTTTCTGGGCAGGGTTTCTTCACCAAAGTGGTGCCATAGTGTGTCTAGTTTCATGTCTAATTGGCCTTGCACCAATTGAACCTCTATAACTCTATTTATAGCTGCCCAAACCTGCTGAACTCACATCTAGACCTGCAGGGTAGCTAAGGCAGCTCACCCAAATTCAAATACCAATCCACAACTCACTTTATTTCTTCATCATACATTACCAAATGGTCACTAATTGACCATTTAAACTTTTATTCACCAACACATGAGCAAACCCTAGGTTTCTCCCAAACCCTAACTCCACAATTTCAATTTGTTCCATTTTCATATTTTCTTGTTTAGATTAATGTTGTAACAAAGAATATAATAGAAAAATAAACAAAAGTGGCACTAACCTTCACTTAGTCACTTTCCAATACTTAAAAACTTCACTTTCTTCCTTTCAAATTGCTTTCCAAGGCTTGCTCTAGTGGTAGGGATAATTTTTAATGAAGGTAAGTTAGGGTTTTGAGGTGGTTTAAGGTGGGAATTGAAGCTTTGATGCTTTCAATGGTGGTTTGGGTGTGGAAGGTGTTTCAGCTGGTTTGCGTGAAGAAGATGAATCTGATTGCTTTTGTTTATTTTTGTCTCAATTATCCCTTTTCAATGGGTTAGCTTAATTGTGATTGGTGGGGAAAGGGTTGATGACATCATGTGATATCAAAATTATCATTTAATCTCATTTTCTTTTCTTTTCTTCTCTACTCATTTTCAATTTAATTTTTAGCAATATTTATTTACATTTTATGTCATAATAATTATTTACTTAACTGGACAAGTCAGCCAAAAATTACCTCTGAAGGCCAAATGACTAATATGCCCTCCGTTTGGCTTAACAGACTAAAATTGTCTGTACCGATTGAAAAATTTTTCTAAGCATTTTCTTGGCATTCTAATGCCATACAAACCTCAATAACCCTTCTCTGAAATCCTAAAAATTATTTTATGAATTTTCTCCCTGGTCTAAAACTCTTAGTTGCGAGAACCGCAACTTCCTACTAGGTTACCCATCACTAGGGAACCAGCTCATTTAACTTGATTGTATTTTATTTCTAAAATTTTTCCTAAATTTTTCTTGTTAATATTTGAGTTAATTATAGTTCCTCACTTTAGTTTAAATATTTTTTCCGAACATTCTAGCTGTCCAAATCGACACTGGTCACCGGAATAGTAGAATGTACGGAGTTGCTACAGGGAGGGTGTTACAAGATAACTGTGCTATCTCAGGTCTAAAGATTATATGCACTGATATGATTTATTACAATACATTGACAAGAGTAAACTCCATGTGCTTGTCATAAGTGTCACTAGTTCAGCCTACTTATCATGTATAAGTGCCTATTATGTTTGTTATATGGCATGAGACTCACCATTCCATCTTATTTATATCTCATATAAATAACTTGGCTACAAACATGATTATAATCTTTCTGGATAATTCATGTCCTTATTATGAAGTATCCTCAATTGTGACCCAATTTATGATACTTTGTACTAAAAATATTGTCACTCATATTCTTAACAACTTAAGAATAAAATTTCTAACAAAATATCAATGGACCTTTTCTATTACACATACTACAAAAGTTTGAAATATTTGCCAACCCAGAAGAAGCTCAACCTTAGATAGTGGAGATAGATTGAGTTCCTGAAGGACTATGACTATGTAATTGACTATCATCCTAGGAAGGCAAATATAGCTACTGATGCCTTGAGCAGAAAATCCATTACAGCACTGAGATCTTTGAATGCTCGTCTGTCCTTGGATCAAAATGGAGCTATCTTGGCTAAGTTGCAAGTAAGGCCAAAGCTACAACAACAGATTTAGGATGGGTAGAAGGTAGATGAGAAGCTAATAGCTATAAGGGGCAAAATCCCAGGGGGAAAAGAAACTGATTATCCGGTGAAAACAGATGTGATGCGTCCCACATCAGGTTTGCAGGGAGGTATTAGGTGTTATATATATGGATTTGCAAACCTCCCCTTGTGAGCTAGCTTTTGAGGTGGAGTTAGGCAGGTTCATATCATTTGGTATTAAAGCCTCACCCTGTATGGGTCAGTGGGCCATGTATAAAGGTTCCCTGACGTTATTCAGAAGAGGTCAGGGTAAACGAGTTATGACCCTAGTTACTTCACGAGGACGTTCAGTTTAAAGGGGTCGAGAATGATGAGTCCCACATCAGTTCTGCAGGGAGGTCTTGGGTGTTATATATATGGGTTTGCAAGCCTCCCTTTGTGAGCTAACTTTTGAGGTGGAGTTAGGCAGGTTTCAGATTGATGTGTAATTCAAAGAAAATATCAAAATGATATTCTTGACCTAATTCATATGAAAAATGAATAAACCAAGAATATTATGTACACTAAACCTTGCAATATAGAAATCTCAGCAAGTTAATGAGCTTCACAAGAACAAAGACAATAGCCAATTTACTCATTAATGGAGCAGAAATAATATTTCATTAATATTCAAAGTGTGTCCTCCACCTCTCTCATTACACTTGTATTTATAGCCTCTTGGCCCCAAAGCTAAAGTAAAAAATATCCCTACTTTAGTAACAGCTGCAAGGAGCTTTAAGTCTAAATAAAAATTAATCAATCAAAAGACTAAAAGGTGCCAACAAAAAACAAACATAATATAGCAGCAATAAGGGCATTTAAATTGAAAATAGAGGTAGTTATAACAGCAATAAATATTCCTTCAAAAAGGTGCCAGCAGCATATTTCACTCTTCATATGCATGGAACAGATGCATGCACATAGGTTGAATCTGGTGCATGCATGTCCACAGGTTATTCCATGTAACCTAATGCTCCATATGACACCTGGTCACTTCCAAGCTTAATTTTCACCAAATTTAATCCATTATAATTTTCTTTATGCCATTCCAGCTTATAATCCTTGTTCCTTAAGACTTTACAAATTAAATTCTGAAGTGATTTTGCTCTAGCTCTAGTAATTGGGCCTTGGACGAAATCTTTTGGCATGGATGTAGCTTGATTCTTATCATTCCCCTCCTTTTCAAAAGGATTCGTCTTCGAATCTGTTCCTGCATCAACACAAGGAGATAAATCAACAACATTAAAGATGGCACTGACATTATACTCATCGGGCAAGTTTATTTTGTAGTCATTATCATTAATTTTGGTCAGCACTTGGAAAGGTCCATCACATCTTTGTTGTAATTTTGATTTCCTTTGAGAGGGAAACCTCTCTTTGTGCAAGTGACCCCTTACCCAATCTCCAAGTTGAAATGTAACTTTCTTCCTTCCTTTATTGGCTTGACTAGCATATTTTTCATTTTTCTTTTCAATTTTAAGCTTGGCTTGTTCATGGATTTTCTTCACCAATTTTGCTTTTCTTTTTCCATCTAAACTAGCAAGCTCGTTCACAGGTAAAGGTAAAAGATCCAAAGGAGTTAAAGGATTGAAACCATACACAATTTCAAATGGAGAATAACCAGTAGAAGAATGCACATTTCTATTGTATGCAAATTCAATAAGGGGAATGACTTCAAATTTTGCTTAGTCACAGCACGCAAAAGAGTAGTTAGTGTCCTATTTACTACTTCAATTTGACCATCGGTTTGTGGGTGACTAATGGTGGAAAATAACAATTTGGTGCCCAATTTTTCCCACAAAACCTTTCAAAAATGACTAAGGAATTTAACATCCCTATCACTAACTAAACTCTTAAGTATGCCATGCAACCTAACAATATCTCTAAAGAATAAATTTGCAACATTTGTAGCATCATCAGTTTTATGGCATGGAATAAAATGTGCTATTTTTGAAAACCTGTCAACAACAACAAAAATTAAATAATGGCCTTGTTTACACCTAGGTAATCCTAACACAAAATCCATAGACAAATGAACCTAAGGATCACTAGGGGTAGGTAAATGTGTATACAAACCTTCTGGCAAAACTCTAGATTTAGCCTTAGCACACATAACGCACCTAAGACATACTCTTTCAACATCTCTTTCCATATTCGGCCAATAAAAATGTTCCTTTAACACATCTAAAGTTTTGGCAATACTAAAATGACCCACCCATTAATCCACCAGCCTAATACTCATTCATAAGTAATTCACGCATGAAACTCTTAGGCAAACACAATATATTTTCTCTAAATAAATATCCATCATGCCTATAAAACTTCTCAAAAGCATTCTTTTCACAAGCAGCATACACTCTAGCAAAGTCATCATCTTCAGCATATAATTCTTTCACATATTCGAATCCCAATAAATTTGCATCAAGAAGGGCAAGAAAGTTATACCTTCAAGATAAGGCATCAATGACCACATTTTCTTTCCCATGTTTGTATTGAATCACATATGGGAAGGTCTCAAGGAACTCAACCCATTTTGCATGATGTGTACTCAACTTATTCTGCCCCTTGATATGCTTCAATGACTCATGATCTGTGTGGATGAAAAATTGCTTTTGCCAAACGTAATGTTGCCACGTTTCCAAGGCACGTACCAATGCATACAACTCTTTGTTATATGTAAAATAGTTCAAAGCTGCTCCATTAAGCTTCTCACTAAAGTATGCTATTGGTCTCTTATCTTACATTAAAATGGCTCTAATACTTATTCCTGACGCATCACACTCAATCTCAAAAGTCTTAGAAAAATCAGATAAAGCCAACACAGGAGCGGAACATAACATGTCTTTAATTTTGTGAAAAACATCATTTTGTTTCTATTCCCAAACAAAATTAATATTCTTTTTGACAAGATCATTCAATGGTGCTACAATGGTTCTGAAATTCTTAATAAATCTTCTACAGAAACTAGCTAGTCCATGGAAACTACATACTTCAGATGTAGACTTTGGAATGGGCCAGTCTCTAATAGCTCTAATTTTTTCATCTTCAACTTCAACACCATTAGCACTAATGACAAATCCTAAAAAGGCAACCTTTTTCATGCAAAATGAACATTTGTTCAAGTTAGCATACAATTTTTCCTTTCTTAACACATCGAATACAGCTCTTAAATGATGCATATGTTCTTTCATGTCTCTACTGTAAACCAATATATCATCAAAATAAACAACAATAAATTTTCTAATAAAAGCACACAACACATGATTCATCAATCTCATAAAGCCCAAAAGGCATCACTAACCACTCATATAGTCCATGCTTTGTTTTAAATGCAGTATTCCATTCATCACCTACTTTCATGCGAATTTGATGATATCCGCTTTTTAAGTCAATTTTGGTAAAAACACAAGTACCACAAAGTTCATCCAACATATCATCCAATCTAGGTATAGGGTGGTGATATTTTACAGTGATTTCGTTGACCGCCCTACAATCTACACACTGTGCTATGTGCCATATTTCTTTGGTACTAAAAGGACGGGTACAGCACAAGGGCTCATACTTTCTCTCACATAACCCTTAGCTAGCAATTCCTCAACTTGCCTTTGTTATTCTTTGGTTTCTTCAAGTTTAGTTCTATAGGCTAGACGGTTGGGAATAACTGCTCCAGGTATAAAATCAATCTGGTGCTCAATCCCTCGAATAGGTGGTAGTCCAGGTGGCATCTCCTCGAGTAGCACATCCTCATATTCCTGTAAAAAGGAGACAACAATACTAGGCAAATTGGGGTCTAGGTCAAATGTGGATAAACAAGAGTCCTTAAACACAATTAATAACATTTGCTTGTTAGCAAATATGGCATTCCTCACATCTCTTCCTTTAGCATACAAGCTTAATTTTCTCTCCCCTCTTTCTGCATAGGTCTCCTTTTATGCCGAAGATTCACCTTTTTCAAACACTCTTGGAATGTTTTCTTTACTCTCTTTTCTTTCCTCACAACTACCCTTGTCTTGCTCACTCACAATATTTTTACACAATTTCTTTTCACTCATTTTCTTCTCTCTCTCTTTTCGGCCACTCTTGATTTTACCTCACCCATTGCTTGCTTAAGCCTTGTTTGGTCTTCATAAATCTATTTTGGTGTCATACGTGCCAAAATGATTTTCCTTCCATTCATTTCAAAAGAATACCTATTTTTATACCCATCGTAAATCACCTTTCTATCAAATTGCCATGGTCGGCCAAGAAACAAATGGCCAGCTTGCATTGGAATCACGTCACACATAACCTCATCTTGATACTTTCCTATTGCAAAGGAAACCAGCACTTGTTTTGTTACTTTCACCTTACCACATTCATTCAACCACTGCAATTTATAGGGTCTAGGGTGTTTCAAAGTCCTCAACCCTAATCTCTACACCAAAATAGTACTAGCAACATTGGCACAACTTCCCCCATTAATGATGACACTGCAAGCTTTGTCTTGGATAAGACACCTTGTATGGAAAATTGTTTCTCTTTGCAATTCATCACAACATCCTCCTTTACTTGAGTATTTAATGCTCTCACAATCACTAGAGCACTTCCTTCAACAGCATATTCTACCTCTGCATCCTCCTCCATTTCTATCTCACCATTTTCTCTCATGACCATGACTCTCTTGTTAGGGCATTGAGAAGCTATGTGTCCACTGCCCAAACACCTAAAACACTTCACATCTCCATTTCGGGTAATAGTAGCAACCTCCTTTCCTTTACTTTCTATAAATTTCTTCTCCACCTTCTTTTCGTTTTCCTCATTCTTCTTATATTTGCTAATAGCCTTTTCCCTATCCTTCTTCTTCCAGTTAGACTTCCAAGATGAAAAAGTACCTGCATTTCCTCTAAATTTTCACTTGCTTTTAAGTTGCCTTTCTACATTCATAGCCATGTGGACCATATCCTATAAGCAATCTCCTTGTTTAGCCCATTCAAGAATCTAACCATGGCAGCTTCTCTATCCTCCTCCACATTTGCTCTAATCATAGCAATTTCCATTTCTTTATGATAATCTTCAACACTTTTAGAACCTTAAGTCTATCTTTGTAACCTCTGATGCAGCTCTCTATAGTAATGACTAGGAATAAATCTCTTCCTCATTATAGTTTTCATCTCACTCCAGGTTGTAATTGATTGCTCATAATTTCTCCTTCTACTAATCAACACTTAATCCCACCATACCAAAGCATAATCAGTAAATTCTATTGCTACTAACTTTATTTTTTTTCTCCTCCGAATAGTGATGACAATCAAAGATAGCTTCTACCTTCCTTTCCCATTCTAGATACACATTCGAATCATTTTTCCCTTGGAAAGGAGGGATGCTCATTTTAATACTTTTGATATTGTCATCTACCCTATTCCTCTCTCTTTCCTCTCTTCTTATCCTCCTAACCCCATTCCTCCTATCTTCAGCTCTTCTCTCATATGTTTAGGTCTTTCAACCTCAAAATCATAGTTATCAACCTCATCTTTATCAAATTCAACTACTAGAGGTACAAGATCCCTCCTATTTAGTGTTCTCTCATTTTTCCTATCTCTTTGCTCCAATCTTTCCAACCTATCTATGATTCTATTGCACACAACATTCATGTTTTCAAATTATTGTTTGACAGCCTTCATATAGAATGGATTTTCACCTTCCCCCTCACTACCATCACCCTTTCTACACATGTTTTTAAACCTGCAAGAAAATGGTTAGTGTAAAGAAAATACCTCACTCACTCCCTTACGTGTTTACACTCAACAGGGGACACTCCACTCGTGTTTAACTCAATAAGGCTTTTCCCCTCTTATGAACTCACCACTCTATGCCTTTTACCTCTCTTGGCTATGTCCACAAGTTCTTATCAAACTCAAGTAACTCAAACCAAGACAACAACTCACAAAAATTTAACACACAATAAAATTCTTGCACGTGATGGATCAAAACGAGCAATTAAGAAAGCAACAATGTGACTCAAGAAGTCAACAAAAGAAAAGCTCAAGTATGGAAATGTAATGCAATAAGGAATCAAGAAAGAAGACACCAAAATAGAAGAGTAGTAACCTGGAAAAGAGACAACCTAAAGAAGTGATATTAAGCTTAAATATCCAAGTTTACACCCAACTTATCACAGCTACCAGCAGTTCACATGATACACCAAGAATTGCATCAATTTAGGATCACCAAGCAAACGAGTATATTTTGATATGAAATTGAGTAGGCAAATGCAACCCAATACTAACTAATTGCTGTTAGAATTTCAGGCTTTTCTTGCCAGGTTTACTATGTAAACTAAATTTAATTGGGCCTGTCGCAAAATTTTGGTTCCCCATACAAATGATTAAATTTTTAGCTGAGATTTAATTTAAAAATAGCTCAAATATGGCACAAACAACTTGTAAATTTTTAGGAATTTCTGGGCTGATTTGGTATGTGAACTTAATTTGATTGTGTCTACTGTAAAATTTTGGTTCCCCGCACAAACAATTGAATTTTAAGCTGAAATTTAATTTGAGAACTACTAAAATGGGGTATAAACACCCTGTAAATTTTCAGGAATTTCTGAGTCTATTTGCTATGTGAACTTAATTTAATCGGGTCTACCACAAAATTTTGGTTCCCCACACAAACGGTTGAATTTTAAGCTAAAATTTAGTTTGGGAACTACTAAAATAGGGTATAAACACCCTGTAAATTTTTAGGAATTTCTGGGTCTATTTGCTATGTGAACTTAATTTGATCGGGTCTGCTGCAAAATTTTGGTTCAGCAGGCAAACAATATCAAACAACCCCCAAAATTTACACCCAATGTCTTAAACACACCCAAATAATGCTGGTACAGTTTCAGGCCAAATAGGTAAGTTGAACTCAATGACCCAAACAACCTCTCATGCTTGATATTAGAATGAAGGAAGCAAAATAGATAGCTAGAATAATGGCTTTAGCTTGATTAACCTAAAACCCTAAGACAAACTCAACAAAACAAATTTTTAAACAAACAGATCATACTAAACCACAAGAGCCAATTTTGGTCAAGCATGCAATGAACAAAATGTGAATAATAGAAACACAATAAGAAGCAAAACAAGGTTTAGCAAGAAAGAACTAGGTGCAAGATGAAGAAAAAGAAGAAGCAAATATGGAACTAGAGCCAAACAGCAAATATGAACTTAAATTAAGCACGAAGAAGAAGAAGCAAACAGAGAATTTACCTTGTTTGGACGTCCCCTTGCTCTGATACCAAAAATTGATGTGAACCCTTAAGTAATTGGTAACTTGAAAACTCACATTTAAGAATCAAAGGAACAATATGAAAAGCACCAAATCAATATATATGAATTTGATTCTTTGAACCAGCACACAAGTGATGTGCAATTCAAAGAATAGAATCAGATGGAATTGAAATCCTTGAGCTGTTTGGACATGAACCTCAAGTAATGAGCAACTTGAAACCCACATTCAATAAACAATGAACTTAAAATGGAAAACACTAAATTCAAGCTGTACGAATTGGATTCTTTGAACCAGCACAATTAGATTGATGTGTAATTCAAAGAAAATATCAGAAATGAGATTCTTGACCTAATTCATATGGAGAATGAATAAACCAAGAATATTATGTACACTAAACCTTGCAAGATAGAAATCTCAGCAAGTTAATGAGCTTCATAAGAACAAAGGCAACAGCCAATTTACTCACTAATGGAGCAGAAACAACCTTTCATTAATATTGAAAGTTTGTCCTCCACCTCTCTCATTACACTTGTATTTATAGCCTCTTGGCCCCAAAGCTGAAGATAAAAATATCCCTACTTTAGTAACAGCTGCAAGGAGCTTTAAGTCCAAACAAAAATTAATCTATCAAAAGACTAAAAAGTCCCAACAAAAAGCAAACTTAATATAACAGCAATAAGAGCATTTAAGTCTAAAAGAGAGGTAGTTATAAAAGCAAGGAATATTCCTTCAAAAAGGTGCCAGCAGCATATTTCACTCTTCATGTGTGTGGAACAGATGCATGCACTGTGGGTTGGATCTGGTGCATGCATGTCCATAGGTTTTTCCATGTAACCTAATGTCCACATGACACCTAGTCACTTCCAAGCTTAAATGATGCATCCCACATCAGTTCTACAGAGAGGTCTTGAGTGTTATATATATGGGTTTGCAAACCTCCCCTTGTGAGCTAGTTTTTAAGGTGGAGTTAGGCAGATTCATATTATTTGGTATCAGAGCCTCACTCTGTATGGGTCGATAGGCCATGTACAAAGGTTCCCTGACGTTCTTCGAGAGAGGTCAGGGTGAACAAGTCATGACCCCAGTTGCTTCACGAGGACGTTCAGTCTAAAGGGGTTGGGAATGATGCGTCCCACATCAATTCTGCAGGGAGGTCTTGGCCATGTTCTTCACGCAGATGAGCTCTATCATTTCTTTCTTCTCCTGCAAAAGCTTGCACAAATTGAGCAACTGACTAATTGTTGCTTTGAATAACTTGTTGCATCATTTTCTAAACTGATAAAGAAGCACCAGTGCCTATGCCATTATTTAGAGGACCCATCACCAGAGCCAGAGCTAGAGAGCTACAAGCATTGGTGTTGGAGCATTGTGAGCACAAGGGGGATCAAAATTGCCATGTTGGACTTTCTTGCATATTGTTGGAATTTAGGTGGATCGTTCTCACACAAGTTGGCATGGGAGACTTGACAAGTGGCGCCACATCAGCGTGACTGTGCCACATCAGCATGACTTGGCACAAGACCATTCGGCCAAGTGGATTGGAGGAGCTTCTTATGCTTATTTGGATTTGCCATGTGTTGACACCTTTTATTGGTCCCCACTACATTAAAAAAAGGCTGCTACCACCTAAAGTGTTGCTGCCACCTTATGGCCCCCACTACATAAAGGGCCGCCATAAAGCAAATGGTCCCAAATGGTCCCCCCCCCCCCTATGGAAACGCCCCATCTTATTGAGGAGCCTTGTATTTTTGTCTTTTTAGCCATGTTGGCACACTTTTAGGGTTTTAGAGATACTATATATAACCTAAGATATTCATATTGTATTTGGCAGCCTTCATTTTTCTAGTTTTAGTGTGAGCATTAGGGAGAGAACTCCATTGCTGGAGCTTGACTTTCTTCTATGTTTCTTTCATGTTTCTTGAAAGAACTTGGATTCTAGCAACATGAACCCCTTGCTAGTCTTATTTTAATGATCAATATGCTTTAGCTTGTTACTATTTGTGTATTGACACTTGGGTTTTCAATCTGAAATTCTGCCTTGTTTGGATGATTAAAGATCTTGGTTCCAATCTTTAGATGTTGTGTTTCTTGGCATCCTAGGAGTGCTCATCATTTTGGTATCAGAGCCTTGGCATCTAACAAAGTATTTATCTATTAAAACTACTTTTTCTTTTCTGTTTGGTTAACTATAATAGTCAGCCATTGTAGGACCATTAGATATCTATTAGTTTCTTCATCTGGTACCTTGTTCTTTGTAGCCAAATCAAATTTGCATTTTAAGGTACTGATTTTTCTTCTTTTTTTTTTTTTTTTGAACTCTTGCTGGCTGAAACTTGGCAGTGTTAATTTTAGTGTAGGATTTTGCTTAATCTTAGATTAAATCTCTTGTTCATCTTGTTTTCCTTGAGTTTGTCTATAGGATTAGAGTTAATCAAGCTGAAACCTATCTTTGACACTAGCTATTTGCCTCTTGAGTTATATGATATCAAGTCTGAGTATGTTAAATTGGGTAATTAATGCTTGGGATGTGCCTGTGCTAGTGGGTAGAGCTTGATTTGGATTGCCAAAGTACTTGAGTGGTATCAGTAGTTGATTCTGCAATTTTTATCCTTTGCATCAGTATGAAAGGAAAAAAAAAAAAAAGGAGATTGGATTGTAAGCTGAGTTGTGTTGTGCTGAAAAATTGGCAAGCTGACATAAGTGATGAAATTGTGAATTGTGAAGTTAAACATTGAATTTGAGCCTGATAATCTACCAACATCTTTGGGTATTACTAGACACCTCACATGCCATATTTGGTGTGAAAATTCCACTGTTTGCATATCAAACCAAATTTTGCGGCAGACCTGATCAAATTTAGTTAACACACCAAACCAACCTAGAAAACTCTGAAACTTTACAGGCTGATTATACTCAATTTCAGTAGCTTTTGTGTCAATTTTTGGGGTTTTGTGAGTTGTTTGCCTACCGAACCAAAATTTTGTGGCAGACCTAATCAAATTTCGTTCACCTAGTAAACCTAGCCAGAAACTCCTGATATTGGGATGCCTATGTCTACCAAATTTCAGATCAAAATACATTCGTTTGTATGGTGATAGAATCAGATGGAATTGAAATCCTTGAGCTGTTTGGACATGAACCTCAAGTAATGAGCAACTTGAAACCCACATTCAATAAACAATGAACTTAAAATGGAAAACACCAAATTCAAGTTGTACGAATTGGATTCTTTGAACCGGCACAATTAGATTGATGTGTAATTCAAAGAAAATATCAGAAATGAGATTCTTGACCTAATTCATATGGAGAATGAATAAACCAAGAATATTATGTACACTAAACCTTGCAAGATAGAAATCTCAGCAAGTTAATGAGCTTCATAAGAACAAAGGCAACAGCCAATTTACTCACTAATGGAGCAGAAACAACCTTTCATTAATATTGAAAGTTTGTCCTCCACCTCTCTCATTACACTTGTATTTATAGCCTCTTGGCCCCAAAGCTGAAAACAAAAATATCCCTACTTTAGTAACAGCTGCAAGGAGCTTTAAGTCCAAATAAAAATTAATCTATTAAAAGACTAAAAAGTCCCAACAAAAAGCAAACTTAATACAACAGCAATAAGAGCAAGGAATATTCCTTCAAAAAGGTTCCAGCAGCATATTTCACTCTTCATGTGTGTGGAACAGATGCATGCACATGGGTTGGATCTGGTGCATGCATGTCCATAGGTTTTTCCATGTAACCTAATGCTCCACATGACACCTAGTCACTTCCAAGCTTAAATGATGCATCCCACATCGGTTCTACAGAGAGGTTTTGAGTGTTATATATATGGGTTTGCAAACCTCCCCTTGTGAGCTAGCTTTTAAGGTGGAGTTAGGCAGATTCATATCATTTGGTATCAGAGCCTCACTCTGTATGGGTCGATAGGCCATGTACAAAGCTTCCCTGACGTTCTTCGAGAGAGGTCAGGGTGAACAAGTCATGACCCCAGTTGCTTCACGAGGATGTTCAGTCTAAAGGGGTTGGGAATGATGCGTCCCACATCAATTCTGCAGGGAAACTTGGCAACATTATTTGTGGCCTAAAGAGTTTGTCATACATTCATATCATAAATCATTGAAGCATATTAAGAGTCAAAAAAAGTTGATTAGAAGGCATGCTAAATGGATGGAATTTTTGGAGTCATTTCCATATGTGATTAAATACAAGCAAGGAAAAGAGAATGTTGTAGCTGATGCACTTTCTAGGAGACATGCACTTTTGTCTACACTTGATGCTAAATTGCTTGGTTTTGAGTTCATGAAAGAATTGTATGTCGATGATGCAGATTTTTGTAATGTATATGCTACTTGTGAGAAAAGTGCATTTCAGAAATTTTATAGGCATGATGGATACTTTTTTAAGGAGAATAAATTGTGTGTGCCTAAATGCTCTATGCGAGACTTGCTTGTTTTGGAGTCACATAAGGTGGTTTGATGGGACATTTTGGTGTTGCTAAGACTTTAAACATATTGCAAGAACACTTCTTTTGGCCACGTATGAGGAAAGATGTTGATCGAATGTGTTCTACGTGTGTTGAATGTAAGAAAGCAAAGTCTAGAGTAATGCCAAATGGTATTTACACACCCTTGCCTGTTCCTAAGGAACCTTGGACTGATATTTCTATGGATTTTATTTTGGGTTTGCCTAGGTCTAAGAGAGGTCATGATTCTATATTTGTGGTTGTTGATAGATTTTCTAAGATGGCACACTTCATACCATGTCACAAAACAGATGATGCCACATACATAGCCAATTTGTTCTTTAAGGAGATAGTTAGGTTACATGGTATACCTAGGACAATAGTGAGTGATAGTCAGGTTCCTAAGTCACTTTTGGAGGGTGTTGTGGGGTAAGTTAGGTACTAAACTATTGTTCTCAACTACTTGTCATCCCCAGACTGATG
The DNA here is from genome assembly GCF_030052815.1 of Hevea brasiliensis. NCBI lineage: Eukaryota > Viridiplantae > Streptophyta > Magnoliopsida > Malpighiales > Euphorbiaceae > Hevea > Hevea brasiliensis. Next base: position 63,135,936 of record NC_079504.1, on the reverse strand, counting down.
GACAAACAGAAGTAGTGAATAGAAACTTAACTACTTTATTGCGTGTGATGGTTAAACAAAATTTGAAATCTTGGGAAGATTACATTCCTTTTGTTGAGTTTGCTTATAACAGAGTAGTGCATTCTTCTACCGGATTTTCACCATTTCAGATTGTGTATGGAGTTAATCCATTGACACCATTAGACTTGTTACCTTTACCTGTTGATCATATTAATAGTCTTGATGGTAAAAGGAAAGCAGATTTGGTTAGGAAATTGCATGAGCAAGCTAGGTTACAAATTGAAAAGAAAAATGTACAATATGCTACTCATGCTAATAAAGGCCGAAAGCCTCTTATGTTTGAACCAGGTGACTTTGTTTGGGTGCATTTAAGTAAAGAGCGGTTTCCAAACCTAAGAAAGTCGAAATTACAGCCAAGGTGTGATGGTCCATTCAAAGTGCTAGAAAGGATCAACAACAATGCATACAAGATTGATTTACCTGGTGAGTATGGTGTTAGCAATTCTTTTAACATTACTGATCTTTCCCCTTACATTGATGCAGGACCAAATTCCAGGACGAATTCTTTCAAAGGAGGAGGGGATGATGAAGAAGCACCAGTGCCTATGCCATTATTTAGAGGACCCATCACCAGAGCTAGAGCTAGAGAGTTGCAAGCATTGGTGTTGGAGCATTGTGAGCACAAGGGGGATCAAAATTTCCATGTTGGACTTTCTTGCATATTGTTGGAATCTAGGTGGATCGTTCTCACACAAGTTGGCATGGGAGACTTGACAAGTGGCGCCACATCAGCGTGACTTTGCCACATCAGCATGACTTGGCACAAGACCATTCGGCCAAGTGGATTGGAGGAGCTTCTTATGCTTATTTGGATTTGCCATGTGCTGATACCTTTTATTAGTCCCCACTACATTAAAAAAAGGCTGCTACCACCTAAAGTGTTGCTGCCACCTTATGGTCCCCACTACATAAAGGGCTGCCATAAAGCAAGTGGTCCTAAATGGTCCCCCCCCCCCTATGGAGACGCCCCATCTGATTGAGGAGCCTTGTATTTTTGTCTTTTTAGCCATGTTGGCACACTTTTAGGGTTTTGGCACACTTTTAGGGTTTTAGAGATACTATATGTAACCCAAGATATTCAGATTGTATTTGGCAGCCTTCATTTTTCTAGTTTTAGTGTGAGCATTAGGGAGAGAACTCCATTGCTGGAGCTTGAGTTTCTTCTATGTTTCTTCTATGTACTTGGATTTTAGCAACATGAACCCCTTGCTAGTCTTATTTTGATGATCAATATGCTTTAGCTTGTTACTATTTGTGTATTAACACTTGGGTTTTCAATCTGAAATTTTACCTTGTTTGGATGATTAAAGATCTTGGTTCCAATCTTTAGATGTTGTGTTTCTTGGCATCCTAGGAGTGCTCATCATAAACACTTCCCTTGCATTGCCTCCATTGTTTTGTAAGATGTTTTCCTTTTTTTGTTTGATTCATTACTTGTATTTTGACCAACAAGAGCCTCATTAGATAATCTAACTTGCGATTCACTTCCACCATTATCTAGAGGAGGATTTCTGAGAATGTATTACTTGCTTGGTTCATCTCTTGATTTTCTCGATCCACAGCAGTTGCAGCATTAGTCCCAGTAGCTCTATCCTTAGCATACGCTTCTTCAAAATCATCATACAGAGGCCAAGGTTTTCTATATAACCTTTTTGCATCTTTGTGACTTTACAATAATTAAAAGATAAATAAATAAGTTGTACTTTTTTTCTAGTAATGATATATATGTTTGTCAAATAAAGATATAAAAAAAAAAAAGAATAAATAATAAGTACCTTAACCCGCCCATCAAATATAGTTCAATCTCCTGTCACCATCTTTTTCTCATCATCCTATCCAAAACCACTACCTTTTTCTTTAATCTCATACAGTGCAAAAAATTGTCTTTTTAAATAGCTTAATCTGGAGTCTATATTTGATGCTTTTAAAGCACTGTCAGGCAGCCTTACATTAGTTTCTCCAAATAAACTAAATATCCTGGTTTGAAACCACCTTCACTTTTTTACTTTCCTTCACAGTGCATTTGAATTAAACAATCACTCAAACATCTATCTTCATCATTGGTCCATGTTCTTCATTGTAATTTTGTTTTATTCTGACTTTTATCGATCTTTCAATTATCCATGCTACCAAAATAAAATTTTATAACATAAAGAATATTAAATTTACTAGGATTATATAAATAGCAAAATAATAATAATGTTAATAAACCTTTAATCCAAAATTCGAGTTTAACTCAAATGTCAATCAACAACACAAACAAATAAAGCATCAGTAAATAGTTTAAACATATAATGTATAGTCCTATTAGCTCTCCAACTGTTAAATATCTCAGTGGCCAAGTTATCCCTCCAAGCTGTCCTTTGCTCTGTGGTTTCTATTACTTCAATATGCTCTCTTTCATCATATGCTTCTCTAAAATTTGCTCCATTTTAATATCCAATGTAGCTTCCAATGGATCAATTGTCATCATCTCTCTTCTAATAAGATTATGGAGTAGAGCACAAGCTGTTATAATATCAGTATGTCTACTTATATCATAACAACAAGTATTCCATAGAATTTTCCATTGCATCAATGACATTTCTAGCTAATGAGTGTTTCATGTTAAACAACTCTTCTCAATTAGTTGGAAGATAACCATCTCTCCATTGATTAAGGTGATAGCGTTGTCCTTTATAAGGAGCTACAAAACCATTTCCATTTGTATAACCAGCATCCACAAAGTAGTAATATCCTATATACAATAAAAAAATATTAGTATTTTTTCTTTACTATTTAAAATTTGAACTAAAATTATAAGTTCATGATCATCTCACCACGAGGTATTCTTAATGGATTTCTCCTAGTAATAGTGTCCCTAAGTATTCTTTCATCAGTAGTCTCCATTCCCATTAAGGCAAAATATAAATAAACTGCATGTCCCAAGAGCACATTCCTAAAACATTTGTTGCCAATTCTCCCTTTCTTGTTCGATATTTGGGTTTATCTCTCTGTGGTATTTCTACCTAATGTAAGTTCCATCTAATGCTCAACAAAAATAACATTATTAATTATACTTTCAAATATAATACATGCAACTCAAAAATAAGTGTAAAATAAAGAAATAAATGTCTTGTAAAAAATTCAGAAAACCTAGAACTAAATGTCTACTAATGGTTTCTTGTGACCATTGTTTACCATCCTATTTTTTGTGTCATTTAAAACAATGTTCAAACATGTTAAAAAAATACTCAATCATTGTTGACAATAACCCCTGACCAATCTACTAAATGATCATATCATATATCTAATAAACATTAAATAAATAATTTATATACTTTGCAATTAATATTACATTTTTTAAATTAATTTAGTTTTTTTTTTCTTTTAAATTTAAAACTTTTTTTTGAAAAAAATTAAAAACTTCAATTTTAAATAAATTAAAAATTTACAATAAAATTTAAATTAAAATTTTTTTCAATTTTTAAATTAAAAAAACTTTAAGTAAAAAAAAGAAAACCAAACTTAAAACCCCAAAGAAATTAAAATCAATAAAATAAATTTTAAAAAAACTACAATCAAATCAACTCATTCAATCCTCATTCATCATCAACAACAACAAATCAAACTCCTCATAAAAAAAAACCAAAATAAACCATTCAAAAAGTAAAATTCAAGAAGTAAGTAAATAATCAGTCATCACATAAAAATAAATAATATTAAACATTAATTTACATTTTCAAAATTTCAAACAAAAATTTATTAAAAATTTTACAAATATATTTACACAAATAAATTTACACAAATTACATAAAATAACATACAAATAATAGGTTAGTCTTAATTTAAGTCACAGAATTCATCTGCAAATATCTCTCACTCTCTCTCTCTGTTCACGATCTAAAAGCTATCACTCTGAAAATACTACTATTGAAAACTAAATAATAAAATACAAAATATAAATTAAAAAATAATAATATCAATATATAATAATTATAAAAAAAAAATTAAAAAAAAATCAAAATTCAAATAATTTAAAAAAAAATATAATATAATAATAATTCACACAAAAAAATAAAAATCAATCAAAAATCAAAAATTGTCAAAAAATAAAAAATAAAAATAAATAATTTTTAAAAAATATAAAAAATAAACAATTATTTTAAAAAAATCATTTGTTATTAAAAAAATAAAAAAATTCTTTAATCAATCTAAAAAATTCATCTCTTCATCACTGCAAACAAATCAGCAATTCCATCAATTCTCACTCATCATCACAGAGAGATCAAACCCCCTCTCAACTCCGGGAGGTCTCTCTATCCCTATACTTCGATGGCGAACACATCGTGCACCAACTCACACACTAAATGAAACTCCGTGATTAAATACTATAGAGAGGCAGATCTAACTTAGTGTACATATCATGGTATTCCAAACACACAAAGAGAAACAAAACAAAAGCTAATAATAAAAACATTAACAAAAATCATAATCAAGCATCTAAATAATCTATCTATAAGATCATAAGATGCATATCTATCTTTTTCCTTAGCATTTGTCATTTATTTATACAAATACAATATCAATATTAATTTCAATAATTTTTTATTTCATCATTAAATTACAATACAACATTACAAAACAATTTTTATTTTTTTATTTACTTAAAAAAAAAAAATTTTATTTAATTCAATCAAAATAATATTCACAATTAACATAATTCAATTCACAATTCTAAAATCATGTTTTCAAAATAAATTCAATAATAAAAAAAATAAAAAAAAAATAAATAACAAAAAAATAAATTGAAAAAATAAAAAAAATAAACATAAAAAATTCAAAAAAAAAAAAAAAAAAAAAAATAAAAATAAAAAATTAAAAAAATAAAAAATTAAAAAATTCTTTCAATTACAAATTTCTCTCATTTCCTTTTTACCTTCAACTTTCCTTTCCAAACCAATTTAAATCAATTTTGTTAAATTCTTAAATTTTCAAATTTTTATTTATTTCTTTGTAGATTTATCCTTATTTATTAATTTACCTATTTTTTTTTTTTTTTGTATGGTGCATTCATTTGTATCAAAAATTTTATTTTCTATACTTACACTTTTTATTTTTTCTATTTTCACTCATATATATCATATTATTAATTTTGTTTTTATTTATTGATGATCAATTCCCAATTCTCCTAAGAGAAATTAATTCTTTTCAATTTTTTTTTCAATTTTTTTTTTTCTTTTTTTCTATTGTCTTTTTTTATTTCATTTGTCTTTTTTTTTTAGTATTTGTTCTAAGTTATTGTCTTAGCTTTAATTTCTTTTTATCACTCCATTTGGAGTTTTTTATTTTTAGTTTTATTTATTTTTCTAAGGTTTAATTTTTCTTTAGTCCAATAAAAAAAAAAAAAAAAAAAAAAAAAATATAAATATAAAAAAAAAAAAAAAAAAAAAAAAAAAAAAAAAAAAAAAAAAAAAAAAAAAAAAAAAAATAAAATCAAAACAATCAAAATGACAAAATAAATAATAAAAAAAAAAATTTGAAAATTAAAATATAATTTAACAAAAAAAAAAAAAAAAAAAAGAAAAAAAAAAAATTTTTTTTTTTCTTCCTTTCTTCTTCTTTCTTCTTCTTTCATCTCTCTCTCTTCTCTCTCTCTCTCTCTCACACTTACTTATATATAGCTTTTTTTCACAACCCCAAATCCCCATAATTCCACTCTCTCTTAAGGAAAAAAAACCCTCCTTGAGATTTTTTGATTTGTGAAAAAAAAAAAAAAAAATTTGAGAGATAGAAGCTTTGGAAACAAACAAATTGAAGTAAGTGCAACAGCTTAGATTTCTATTTAAATTTATGAATTTAAGTTTAAATGTGATGAAATTATGCAAAGAACCATGAAAATCATGGATGTATGGGAGGTGTGAATTTTCAGCAGCCATGGGATTATGAGATATTGAAGTATTTTAGTTCAATTAATTATGTATGTAAGCCTAATTAAGTGTGTAGAGAATGTTTAGATACCTTAATTGCATAAATTGAAACACTGGGAAAAATTAGGGGTTCTTGACTTAGGGTTTGGGAGAAAAATTTTAGAAAATGGTCAATGGATACAAATGACCTTACTTGAGTTGAGAAATGGTCAATTGTGACCATTTGTGGTGTGTGTGAATTGTTAGGATCAAATTGTAATTCGGATTGGTTAGTGTACAGATTCTGATAGCTTGACCTAGGTCCCTTTCAGGGATCAAAACTGAAAATTTACCAACCCAATTGATGTGAGGTCAATTGGGAATCAAACTAGACACAAAATGGACCATTTTTCATTCAGGAAAAATGCCCAGAAAATGATCATAACTTAGTGAACAATTAGGCCTAATCTAGAATTGGGCATACTGCCTTATACAAAAATAACTAAATGAACAGTAGTCACTTACATGACCATAACTTGGTCTAAGAAGGTTCAAATGACCTGAATCTTATACCGATGGAAAGCTGAGACATAACACTACAACTTTCATGAAGAAAATAAACCCAAAATTTAACCATAACCTATTCATGGGTAGGAGAGGCTTGTTCTACAGTTTTTACTACATAATCAGATTTAAACCGAAAACTGGTATTAGATTTATAGATAAGATTAGAAGAGATGGGAGGCAACTTCCAATTACTTAGATTATTTTCTATATTAGACAACAATAATATTTCTTTTTTTTTTATTATTATTTTTTCTTTTCCTTTTCTTCGAACCTAGCACTCCTAGAGCTACCAGACAAGCAAAGTTTTTAAATTTTGTTTTCACCTATAATTTGAATATTTTTTCTTCATAGTACAATTGCTCAATATCATTGTTTGATACATACAGTACATTACATTATAAATATGCACTAACGGGAGGAAATCTCCTTGTGTTATTTGGTCAAGAGGTCTAAGATCCTCGAATTGACTATGGAAGAGGGTGATCGTTCAGTCGATCAATTGATAGAGGCTGAGGTACAAGGGGATGCCCCAGCCCTACACAATGTCAGTGGATCAACCGCATCAGCCCCCTCAGTACCGCAGTTTCCTGCTCAGTTAGCTCAGCAAATGGCTGCAATGTTCCAACAGATGGCTGGTAACGTGCCAACTCAAGTCCCACTACAGACACCAATGGTACAACCATAGTCTTCTGCTAGGCAGTATGACAAATTGATGAAATATGGGGCTATTGAGTTCAAGGGGACAGTAGATCCTCTAGAGGCAGAACAGTGGTTAGAGAGAATGGATAGGGTGTTCAAGAAACTGCACTGCACAGAGGAGCTCAGATTTGAATATTTAGTGTCTCTGCTACAGGGGGATGCAAATGACTGATGGAAAACCATTCCCCATAGTCTGGTAGAACCTTCAGTGCTAACATGGAATGATTTTCTATGGGAGTTCAGACAAAAATATATCCCTGATGCTTATGTGGACCAGAAGTTGCAAGAGTTCCTAAGTCTGAAACAGGGGAGTATCAGTGGCTGAATATGAAAGGGAATTTTCCTGCCTAAGCCATTATGCAGTAAGTCTACTTTCTACCAGCAGGGAGAGATGTAAGAGGTTTGAAACCGGCTTGAAGCCCAGTATCAGATTACAAGTGGTCGAATTCAAACATGACAACTTCTCTGAGTTTATTTCTCAAGCAGTAGAATTAGAAAGAATTGAATATGAAGCGGCCCCGAGAAAAAGAAATCAGAGAAGACAGAAAAAGAGAGAAAGTCAGTAGAACAGAGTTCCAGTGGTCCTACTGGAAAGAGGAAAAACTTTGGGGGACACAACAGAGGTAGCAAGAAGTTCGGTAGAGATAGATCTTCTGGACAGAAACCACCTCGATCCGATCAGCAAACTCAACAGAAACCCAGAAATGTACTGTCAGATTGACTTTGTGAAACTTGTGATAAACCACATAGTGGGTTATGTTATAGAGCCATAAGAGCATATTTTAATTGTGGAAAGATTGGTCATTTTGCTAGGGATTGTGTAAATCCATGTCGTTCTGGATCATTTACTACACCAAAGGGATCAACCCAAGTTTCTACCCCAAAGAGTTCGCCATCAGTTAGTATGTAGAGGTAGGGGTAGTACACCTAGAAGTCATAGTACTGTGAATCAGCCAAAATAGGGTGATACTTTAGCTAGAGTATACGCTGTACGGCAGAGAGAAGAGACTGAGACTTTTGACATTGTTGCTGGTACTTTCTATATTAGTAACTAAGATATATATATGTATTGTTTGACCTGGAGTCTGCATACTTTTATGTTAGTGTTAAAACTATATGTTTTGTTATTATTCCTTTACAGGGGAATAAATTTTGATGCATTAGTGATTAGTCCTTTAAGATAAGGATTGTGATAACAAGTGAAATTAGTTTGGAAGAGTTTATCGGCGAAAAGTATTTTCTAACACACCATAAATTATAAAGCTAAATGGCAAGCCTACTTAATGTAAGGCAAGAGGACGTAAAAGTAAGTTGTGCTAATAGACTTGCTCTAGATAAGGGCAAAGATGTTACAGTTAGTAAATTTGTCAGTGGATATTGTAATTAGAATAAGTTTTGAATATTAGTGAATTCGAAAAGGATAAAAGATAGGAAAGTTTTATCTATTGGGATGTATCGTAGTAACTATGCAATGTTCTTGATATTTATACTGTAAGCTGTAGATTACAGTACTGACTTGAGATTATTATGTAAAGCTACATACTACTCGATAGTACACCAAGATGAGAATAGTTGCCAACAGCATCTGTTTTGGTATAGTTATGCCAGGACAGAATTTAATTGTTAGAAATAAGTTTGAAAATCCTACTTAGGGATTTAAAACTCAAAAGTTAGAAAATCGAAAGGTTATAGTTTAGTACAAAAGGAAGTAAGTCATAGAATATTAATAAATAAAAAGAATTGTGGAAGTAAAAATTTCAACAGTTGGTTTAGATATAACAAAGAAATGTTACGAATGTGAGGAAGACTATTGACTAGAATGGTCAGAGGACCAATGAGTAGATAAATGATTCTAACATGACCTCAAGGGTCATTCAAGAAGGAACATGAACCAAAATATTAGACAGCACAACAGTAAGAGAAGATTGGTGTTATACAAACAAATTAAATGTTGTATTAGATTGTTAAAAGTCTTATACAAATTCGAGGGAAAGAAGATTATACGATCATATAGAAAGGAGAAAATAAACGTATGACTATTGTAAGATGGCTATTGGGTAAAACTTCGCAGACGAAATTTATTTTAAGGGGGGGAGAATTATAACACCCCTATGTTCGGTAGTGCGTTCCACTGTTCCTATGACCAATGTTGTCCGGACAGTTAGAATGCCTAGAACTACATTTAAATATTGATGAGGAGACATAAAATAACGAAATACAAGAAAAGAAAATACAAGAAAAACAAAGGAAAAATAATAGCAATGAAATGTAACCAAGTTAAACGAGCCAAGAACCCTAGCGATGGGTGACCGCACTGGGAAGTCGTCGCGTGGACCGTTGACTAGCTCTGGACCACGGAGAACCCTGAAAAATATTTTTAGGACTTAAATAAATGTCTATCGAAGTATAAATATCATTAGAAAGATCAAAGAAAAATTAATTAATTAGTACAAAGAAAAACGAGAAATCGAGAAAATGACAAAACTCGATGTTACCGAAAAATCGGGAATGCAACCCGAACAGGGGCATTGTGGTCATTTGACACCCCGAGTTGTCTTTTGACCAAAATGTCCATTAAAAATTCATGATATTACACTTGAAAAATGTCATGAAAAATTAAATTGTTGGTACCTAATGTAAATAGCAAAAGATAGGAGCTTAATGTGGGAATAAGGAAACTTAAGAATAAACAAACATTATATTCTCACTTAGTGCTGCACTCACACCTAAAGTGGACCACTAAACCTTCATTTGGACAGCAGATTTCCATCTTCTTCAACCTCCCAAAAATCCAGCGGAAAATTATCTTGAGAAAACCTCCATGGCCGAATTGTCCCAAGCTCTATGCAACCATGAATCCCACCTCCATTTCACTAGCTCCCTTCGCTTAAATTATTCTACACCACTTGGGCAGTAGATAGGCAACAAGAAGATCAAGTTTAGTCAAGGTTTTGAAGAGTTTCCAAAGTGGTAAGTAGGTATTTTTTATGCTTACTTTATTAAAGTTTGTGTGGGTATTATGGGTAGTTGAATTGTGGAAGGATTTTTGGAGTTTGATGTTTTAAGGGAGATGTATATTTTTGGTAGCCATGGAAACTCGATAAGAACAGTTTGTCCTTGCATGTAAAGGGTAGATTAAAGTGTTGATGAAGTGGTTATGTGTGTAGGAATAAATTGGGTGATGTATACTAAATGTATGTGAATGTACACTTGATTTTGGAAGCTTGGAAGTTAATTGAGAGAGATGTATCAATCGGCAACTTGAAGTGTGAACCAAAATATGTTATTTCATGGTTTGGTTTATGGAATTATGTTGTTGAATTATGGTGCTTGTTATGGCAGCATGTACATATGTATAAAGGTGTGAGTTTGGACATGTAAATGAGCCAGGTCATGTGGTTAAATTGTTTGTAATTGGACTTGGTAAATTCTGTACCATAATGTGCATATTAAGTGTGGTTATAAGCTACCAAAATGACCAAAAATGAGTTGCTAAATGTGTTTATGTTATGGTATAAACCAGAAATGGCATGAAGGAAATGACTTGGTAAGTGTTGAGTGTGTCCTTGGTATGTGATGAAGAGTATGTTGCAGGGCAGTGTGTATGTTGGCTTAGAACCTTAAGTTTGTGGCTCCAATTGGTATGAGACCACTTGGAGGTGAAACTAGGCACAAAAAGTGCTAACTTTCATGAAGCTTACCAAAATTCTGCTTGGAAGGTAACTTGAAAAATGACCAAATCCGGATTAGTGCATTTAAGGCCTGAAAATTGACCATTTGGGTAGCAGTTAGTATTTTGGTCATAACTCACTCAAAATAGGTCCAATTGACCTGAAATTTTTACCATGAATATTTGAGACATATATCTAAAAGTCTTATGGAGACACTAAAGTCCAGAAATGACCATAAGAAAGTCAAATAGCTTGCACAAGTTCAGGTCAAAAAACTAGTCGAACCAAAAGTGACCTAAAAATGACCTAAAGTGACCATTTTGATGCATTCTGACCAGCATTGGTAGATTGACCATAACTTGGTCTACATAACTCAGAATGACCTGAAATTTTGCCCCGCGTGCAATAAGACATAAACCTACAAGTTTATAGTTTTGACCAAAACCCGAAAACTAAGAGAACTAGGTCATCCGGCTAGGTCAAATTAGTATACCGGAATCCGACAAATTGCAATAAAACACAATATACATGGAAATGAATTTGGTAACATATACCAATACTAAAAGGCTACAAATGTGACATATTGGTAACATTAAAACCTAATTCACCTAGACTGCATCGAGGGTCAACATCTTAGGTTGACTAAGGAAATGATAGAATTCAATAAATTGGGTATTAAACCTTATTATTAGAGACGGTTTAAATGAATACTGAAACACTTCAAATTGTGTATTTCAGTTAGCAAAGACTCAGGGAAGGGGAAGGAAACACTGAGTCAGAGCCAAGAGGCATATATCAGAGGTTTGTGCATAATAGTTGTTTCTTTTGCATTTTTCAATTGAAATAAATTATTATTATTTGTATGTTATTGTTTTAAATTGTGTTTGTGCACAATGTTATTTCTTTTGAATTTTTCAATTGAAATAAATTATGATTATTTGTATGTTATTGTTTTAAATTGCGTTTGTGCACAATAATTTTGATTTCTTATTTTCTACTTAAAAATTTAATTGAACATTATAGTTTTAAATTGTGTCTATGCACAATACTTTTTATATTCACTGCTTTTACTAGAAAATTTATTTGGAGAAATGAGTTATGAATAATTTTTTATTGTTTTGGCTTTGAGAATCTTATTTGGAAATTATTGTGTTGCCTACTTTGCAAATGAAAATTTTGAGATAAAATGTGATTTGGGAATTATATGAAATATTGTGATTTGGAATTGTTTTGATTCACACTTGGCATGACACTGTTATTATATTCCCCCCTCTTTGACTTATCAGTCTGGGGTGAGTGTGATTATGTTCCTCCCTCTTTGACTTGCCAGTCTGAGGTGAGTGTGGATGAGTACTCATTATTTAGCTAGCTTCCTCCCTCATTGATTTCAATTATTGGGGTGAGTGTGTCTTGTCGTGGTGTACAACATGGCATGTGCGGAAAAATTGTGTCATGGCCTAAATTATGTTATTGATTGGCAAAACTGTATTATTCAATTATTTGATCAAATGGTGTTATTGATTAGTAAAACTGTATTATTCAATTATTTGATAAAATTGTGTTATTGATTGGCAAAACTGTATTATTCAGTTATTTGATCAAATTGTGTTATTGATTGGCAACACTGTGTTATTCAGTTATTTGATCAAATCATGTTATTGATGGGCAAAACTGTGTTATTCAGTTATTTGATCAAATGGTGTTATTGATTGGCAAAACCGTATTATTCAGTTATTTGATCAAATGGTGTGATTGATTGGCAAAACTGTGTTATTCAATTGTTTGATCAAATTTGTGTTATATGAACTTTGTAAATTGTGAAATGAAATTGTGAACTATTTGATTTGTGAATTGTCAATAAAAGATTTATATATCGCATTTCAAATTGTTATTGTGCACCACTGAGTAAATTTTACTCGTGATACTTTCATTCTTTGTCGCAGGTAGACAGACTGACAGGGCAGCAGACTAGGCTGCTAGTAATACACTGAGAGATCATCGGGTATATTGAGTATATCATAGTTTGCATTTTGTATTGTAATGTATGTTCACTGTATGTATATAGTGTTCTTGGTTTTGAGCAGTTGTAAATTAAAATTGTACATTAAAGTTGTAAACTAAATTTGTAAATTATTTTGGTTTGTAAATATTATGATATATTTCTTTTATCTCAGCTTTTGAAAACACTGAAAAATTATTGTGGATTTGAGTTGACAATTGTTGAAAAACTTATTATGTTGATTGAATATTAGAGTTGGGGATTGAACCAAATATTTGAAGTGTTTTTTACAGGTTTTTGAAGAACTGTTTTATTCAAAATATTGATGGCACTCTGCCAAAATTTTTTTCAGAAATTATTAATTCTTCAAATGTGTTAGCTATTTCACTTTAGTAAAAGAAACTTTTTAACACTTATAAATAGTGCTCACCACTGTAAAAAGAAGTAAGAAAAGTTTTAAAATCCCTTGTAGTGTATTTAATGGGTTATCAGTAGACAAAGTTGGTAATTCATTAGGTATACTATGGGATCATGTTATGCCTTACAGAGAGGTAGGGTGTGACAGTTAAACAGAGTGGAAACACAAATTCAAAATTTCAAATCAAGGGATTATCATCCAGAGAAGGGAGAAACCTTTAAAACCTCTATAGAGATAAAGGTTTTATTTAAACCTATGGAATCTGAAAAATTAAGCTTAAAATTAGCTAAGGAAGACCATTCAGAAATGATTGAAGAATTGACTAAAAGGTTAACTGAACTAGGATTAGATTCTAAAAAGAAATCTGTAGCTCCTTTAACTAAGGAACTTGATATGATTGAAGAATTAACTAAAAGATTAAATGATCTTAATCTAGCTCCTTTAATTAGAAAGGAAGAGTAAGAAACTTCTGAATCTGAGTCATCTAATGAAGATGATAACATAGAAATTAATAAGATTGAATCAATTCTAAAAGAATCAGAACACCCAGTGGAAATAAACAGGATTGTTTACCCTAAACCTAGGGCCACGGTAGAAATGAAGCCTTACTATCCTAGGCCATCTCCAATTAATTTACAATTTGAAGATAAAAGTTATAATTACGTACAATATGATGGAACTTCAATTGTAGAATGGAACATAGATGGACTTTCTGATTATCAAATCAAAAATATTATCCAGTTTATGACCATGTACGCCATGGATGCAAGAACCAAAGGAAATACTGATCAGGCAATAGCGAAAACCATTATAGCTGGCTTTACCGGCCAACTAAGAGGTTGGTGGGATTTTTCCTTATCTGAAGAAGGAAAAGCGCAAGTTCTTAACGTTGTCAAAACAGAATTACGAACTGAGGGTGCCACTATGGTCTCGGATTGTGTCAATACCTTGTTATACACTATAGGTATGCACTTCATAGGATCGGCTAGCTTATACATAGATAGGTCCCAGGAACAGTTAATGAACTTAAGATGTCCTGACCTGTCTCATTTTAAATGGTATAAAGATACCTTTTTTGCCCTTATCTTTACTAGGGAAGATAATCAATTTCACTTTTGGAAAGAAATATTTCTTTTTGGGTTACCCTCGTTATTTGCTGAACGAGTTAAGAAACAAATTAGAGACAAAAATGATGGAGCCCTTCCATATAACCATTATACTTATGGAGAACTAGCCTCAGAAGTAGTTTATGCAGGAGTAGCATTATGCAATGTGTCGCAAGGTATTTTGCGGTCGCCTGGACGAACACTCACCGAAGTGGGAAAGAGTGAGGAGTTGCCACTTTAATTTTGAGGGAAATTAAAGAAAACCATTTACAAAAAAAAAAGGGTAAATTTAAAGAAACCATTTCGAAACAGAGATTCTACGTTCGGGGTCCATATACGGGCGGGGAAGGTGTTAGGCACCCCGCCTCGTCCCTCTATAAGGGCAAACAGATTTAACGTCCTGCTCTTTGCAAATTAAAATCGATAGTTAGGGGGGTTAGGATGATGATGTTAATCCCTTAGATAAAAGGGAAAATTTGATTTTTCACTAGTTCGGGTTACCCAGATATACAAGTACATGAGACGACCCTTAGTGAGTTAATGTTGCGCAGCGGTTTTTGTTTAGGGGATCACTTTGCGTATTGTGTTATTTTAGTTTAAACTCGAGGGAACCCGGGTAAAAGCCTCTCCCGATCTCTAGGAATAATTTGCTTAAAGTTTGAGTGGGGAATCTCGGATAAGAACTCTCCTCCGATCTTCGCATATTTATTAAAATTTGATTTGAGAATCGGATAAGAACTCTCCTCCGATCTTCGCATATTTATTAAAATTTGATTTGAGAATCGGATAAGAACTCTCCTCCAATCTCTTTGAGCGTTTATTAAAATTTTGATTGAGAATCAGATAAAAACTCTCCTCCGATCTCTTAAACATTTGTGAAAAATTTTTATTGAGAACCGGATAATAACTCTCCTCCGATCTCTTTAAATATTTATGAAAATTTTGATTGAGAATCGGATAAGAACTCTCCTCCGATCTCTTTTAATATTTATGAAAAATTTGATTGAGAATCGGATAAGAACTCTCCTCTGATCTCTTTTAATATTTATGAAAAATTTTGACTGAGAATCGGATAAGAACTCTCCTCTGATCTCTTTTAATATTTATGAAAAATTTTGACTGAGAATCGGATAAGAACTCTCCTCCGATCTCTTTTCGTTTAAATGAGGATCGAGTAAGAACTCTCCCTCGACCTCTTGAGATTTAATTGCGATCGTATGTCATAAAGACCTTAGACTAAGGGTTTTGACATCCGAAGACACCGAGAGCCCGAACAAGGCTTCTCTTAATCCATTGGTACCTTATAACTAGGTAGGGGATACAGATTAAATTTGTTACCGATCTACTATGTGATTGATTGTCTTACCAATACATTTTGACAGGCAATATCCGATCTCTTCCGTTTACTAGTCGGGGATCCGTTCATACCTTGATCCCCCACTATACAAGTTATCTCCTTAGCTAGTCTAGTGGTTCGATTTCATAATTTTCCTCTGATTTTATTATCCAAACTTTCATAATTTTGAAGAAACCCTCATGTTAAGATACAGCTACCAACATTTTATTAAACTACCTATGCGTTACTCGGGGCCAGAACACCTACATTTGAAGGTGATAAAGGCTAAAAAAAAAAAGAAATAAGTAAATAACATGAACGGATGAACAAAAGGTAAACTCAAGAGAATAACCACCTTCGTGGGGCCTTTAACATAACATAAACTTGATGAAAATTACGAGCATGAAAACAAAGAAAATAAATATATATAAAAAAAAATGAGCGCTTGGTAAAGCAACAGTCTAAACACTCACCTGTAGGGAGTTAAATCTATTGAACTAACTATGAAGTCTCAAATATAGTAGAGCTGCATGCTAATAGTCTGGGGACTAATGCTTGCCTTGAAATGAAGAGTACCAAGTTAAAATGTAGTCGAGCCGAAATGACAATAACCGGGTTTGAATGAGATTGAGCTTGGAAAATAAAAGTGGATATAAAGATGATGAAAACATAACTGAAACTAAGAGAGGGTATCGCAGAGTAATAAACAAACTGAAAATAAAGAGTTTTAGTGTCCAACACTCCTTCAAAGAAAATACTTTAGAAAACTGGTTTCTGAAGTTTTTCTATTTTGAAAGCTTAAAAATAGTAGAGTAGCAAAACTGAGTCAATTTTCAGAGCCTTTCCACTATAATCACCACCCTTTTTTTATTCTTCCCCCAACAGTATTGCATGCAGGTATTTATAGGGAACGGGTGCTCCCAATGAAGGGTCAGGATTTCCTCTGAGGGAGATGGAAGGTTTAGATTTTAAAGGACATGATCTAATGCCTGAGAATTGAAGAGAATCAAAATGGACGGTTGAGATCTTATTCAGAATATTTGTTCTTTCTCTTTTCTAATCCAACGGTTCAAAATCTTCTTGTCAAGGGAGATCTAAGGGCTGGGAATAAAAGGCGTCGTTCTTGTCCTTGCAAGTAATTTCAACAATAGAGATCGAGATGTACAGGACTGTCATGACACGTTCTGGCAACCTGTTAGTAATGTGGGCGATTCTGCAAATGAGGCGTGCGGTGGAGATTTGATCTCGTCTGCAACGCTTTAACTAACTCGGCTCTGATTATGATGACAGTTATTGGAAGTTGTCTTATTCTCTCCTTGCTTTCCGATCTCCCATCCCTTCCGATCTTTCTAATACGATCCTTTTCCGATCTCTAATGCCGGGCCCCTCTCCCTATCTCTCCCATTCCAGAATCTTCTCTTCTATCCGGACTGGTTCAATCAAAGCATTTATTCTTTTGGTTACAGAGGCATCCACTTCGTTTTTCGCTAGCAATAAATGCTCAGACTTTCTCTATATATATCTACCTTCAACGGGACATCCTTTTCGCATTTCATTTTTGTAACACCCCAAATTTTATTATTTATGAGTATTTTTGATATTTTAATTTTATTTAAATTTTAGGAATTTTTTTGAGATTTTTTGGATTTTAAAAATCGGGTTCGATTTTCCGAAAATATAAACTTTGATGATTTTTAAAAATTAATTTAAAGACCACGTGGCAAAACTAAAAATATATTTGGAGTCTACGTATTTTTCTGAGTTTTACGAATTTTTGAATTTTTGGACCTCGTTTTGGTCCGGCGAGTAAAAATTCAAAATTTTGTATTCGAATCGAGCCGAATCGAACCAGACCGGATCGGACCGGTCGAATCGAACCGGCTCCCTTTCCTTTTTCTTCTCGCGTCGTCCCTCTCTTTTCTCTTTCTTTTCTCTCTCCTCCTCCGGCGTCGCTCTTTCTCCGGCCAAATCCGGCCGATCCGATTGGACCTGCTCTTGTGTCTAAAATCATCTTCTCGGCGAGAGCTTTCCATAGACACCAAGAACTCCGAAATCCATCTAGCGGTTTGTCCGATTTTTGCTCGGGAAGATTTTAGCCCATATCAAGATTTGGGCTAGATTTCTCGAAAACCGTGAATCCCACGAGGAAACCGAGGCCACCAGCACGCTCCATTCGTCGAGAGCTGCGACATAAATTTCAAATTTTTCCGACCACTGTTTACGGGTGGTCACACGAAACTTCACAGTGTAATTTCGAGCATTAAATGAGCTTAGAATATTCTGAATAATTTATGTGCTTACCCCCGTGTTATGGGCTTCGTTTATGTATCCTCGATTGGGGGAAATTCGACTGATTGGTAGTGCAAATTTCGGGCGAACGGACAAAAGTCTCGAATTGGGCGAGGTTTTGGCTAGCCCCATTGTCGACGTCCCAGCGTCCCGAAGTCGGAATCGGCAAAGGTAAACCGAACCTAGTTTTTACGTAATTTTCTAGTGCTTAAATAGGATTAAAAATCCATAAAATATTCGTGGTAGCTTAGAAAATTACGATTCTTTTTGCAATAGCTTAGTAATATTGCTAAGGACCGCGGGGCAAAGTTTTATAATTTTTAGAGCTTGTTTGGGCAGTTTTTGCAAAAATGATCAATAATAAGGACTAAATTGAAATTTTGCGTATTGTGATGGATGATTGATTTGATGGGCCCAGGAGGGGCTGTGTGATATGATTGAACTGTTGATGTATGGATTGTGAGTATAGAAGTGCGTTTTTAGCCCTTTTGCAGGTTGGGTAGGTCCTAGGTATAGGGGAGACTCTGCCGGATTTTCGGCACGACTTAGGACGTAATTGGTCTTTTTCTTTATTTGTATTGAGTCAGATTGTATTAAATAAATGTAATATGATTGTCAGGTGAGATGACCTTCTTCCTCCGCCCAGCCGCCACAGTAATTTGTCGTCAAGTCTGTGAGTAAAATATTAATTTTAATTGTAATTTCGATATTATTATATGTTCAGCATGCCCATGCATCACTTATATGCATATATTTATTTAGTTAAACTCTAGGCACGAATTATGTTGCATTCATAACTGTTAATGTGCCATGAATGTTGTTGTGGTAATTTGGAGCAGTGTGCGTGCGTTGGCGTGCGTGTGATGTGGTGTGGACTATGGATAGGGCCAGGCGATCCGCGGCTTGAGTAATTGGGACTGATCCTTCGAGGGGTAGTCACGGCTTGAGTAATTCGCTGGGACCCTCGATTTGGTTATTAAGTGGAAGTCCGAGCTTGAGTAATTCGCTGGCACCAGGTTGGATTTAAGAGAGCTGTATAGGGGATCAGCTCCCATATGTTATGATTGATACTACAGGGTGTGTGAGTGCTCCAAATTACCTTTTTGATGTTATGATGTGAAAATGTTGTGTATGTTGCATTTCACTCTACAGGTTGCATTAGTTTCAGATAGTTATAGAGATTATAGTTAAGATTGATATTTTAATCAGTCGAACGCTCACTCTGTTCAAAAATTTTACAGCCACAGGAGGATATTTTGTTCAGGTTAACTGCCTTTTTACCTCGCAGTTGTTTATCAATATTGTGTAATTTTAATTACTCCTAGAATTTCCGCATGTGTTAGCAGTAATTATTTGAAATTGGTCTGTAATATTATATTCATGTTGGACCTGTAAACTTAATATTTTAAGTCTGTTTGATGGATTGGATGAGGGAGCTGAGCTCCCATTTATTATTATGTTGATGAGTATGTGGAGGGTGAGCTGAGCTCCCCAATGGATTGTTTATTGTGTTTACAGGTCGGGTGAGTCGAAAACTCCCCGTTGGAAAGTCCATTTTATGGCCGGACTCTGTCCGTTTGTTTTCTTGATATTGGGCCCAAATGGGCCTTAGAGTTGGGTTAATGAACAGTTAGGCTTACTACGGGCCTCGGGGGCTTTAGGCTGGCCCAGGTCCTAGTGCCGGTCCGGCCCATAGGTTGGGTCGTGACAATTTTCTCCTCTTTCCGCTTCTCACTTTTCCTATTCTAGCCATTCCGGCAACAATCCCAGCCATGGCAGCTACTTTTGATCTTTTTCCGACTGTTCATTTTGTTTATCGACTGAAGATTTACGACCCAAGTGATCAAAAAATCACGATGGTTACCTTTGATGACAATGAGAGAACCGGACTAATTTACCGATCCAGATCGAGAATATCGATTGTGTCCATCTTGAGTCGGTCGACCGATATAATGGGCGAACCGATTTCGGGTGAGAAGACCGCTAATTTCCCTCTTATCATTGGTGACTGCCCTTTGAAGTTCACTTGGCTCCTCACCACATCGGGTGTCCCGACAGCGGCTCGGTTCCGAGCGATAACATTGACGATGACCTCTCCTACCCTCATGAGAGTCATAGTCACCCCATCTGAGCTGTACATCTATCCGATATCGATGGCTGGTTTCCTGATCAAATATATCTTTTGATTTAGCCACGAGACTAGTGTTTGACATAGGTCTTTACTAGGTAGGATGTACCGCCGATCTCTAGAGATCGCCCAAATGATGTAATCTGACCTTTAATGTAATCCGATCTCTTGAGATCGCTCAAATGATGTAATCTGACCTTTAATGTAATCCGATCTCTTGAGATCGCCCAAATGATGTCATCTGACCTTTTGGAAATAAAATTTCATTTTGACAATTATCATTTTACTATTATTGCATTGGTTATTTTCCGATAGCTAATGTGTTTATCCGATTCGATTCCTGGCTGAATAGCCCTTAGCCGATCTATGATTCTAAACATCTACCTTAATCTGCCGATCTTTAACCAGCAGATCTATTATTTACTTATGGAGTTTCTGGAATATTCTTGCGATGTGTCAGAAAAACTGGCGAATCCCACTAACCGATGCGCCGCTTGGGATACTTTGAGCATTAAATGCTCAGACGGGTATAAATAGGGGAAGGGTCAGCCAGTTGCTCCCTTATGTCATTTTCAGCATCTCGCGAGCGATTCCAAAATCCTCTCGTTTTTTCAAGTTCTTCCGACACTAATTACACTCCGGTAAGGGTTTTGATTTTTGCTTTAGTTAAATTTTCTCTTTTCTTTGAAAATGAGCGGCGCTGAGGGTCAGAGACCGACCAGCGAAATGTAGAACAGGCTGGGGGTGATCCTCCAGCCGAATGACTTGTATTTTATTTTGAAATGAAATGAAATCTCTCTTTTGTTCAATGACTGGATGTGATCGGAAAGTATCTAAATTGTACAAGCGCCTGACTGTCTAAACCAATTAGAACATCAAACTTTAAAAGTGATTGTTAATCTAAGTATAAGAGGTCGAAAAAACATTGTAAGCATGAGACCGGCTAAGAACAAACACCGAACGGGACTCAAGATTATTGAAATTGGAAACCTGATTTGAACACTTAAGATCGGAAGCAACATTAAGCTAGATTAAAACCTTAATTTTATTAAACAATTATCCGCAATATTTATAAAAGGGAGATCGAAAATAAGACTGGATGGCATAAAGACCTAATGTTGGTTTGATTTCATTTGACGAGAGATCAGAAATGTGATTGACTGGCCAAAAGACTTGATAATTGGTTTGAGAGATCGGTAAAGATTTGAACGACATGGAGACTTGGTATTGGTTCAATTTCTTTGAAGAGAGACCAAAAATGTGATTGACTGACAAGGAGACTTGGTGTCGGTTTGATCCCTATGAAGAGAGATCAGAACTGAATTGAACGACATGGAGACTTGGTGCTGGGGATCGATTTCGAAGTCTACTGATTTCGGGGTTCGGCCAAAATATGGTGCCAACAGCTGCCTCTCTTTACAAAATTTCTATTGAAGGAAAAAATTTTCCCGTGTAGGAATTATGTAAAGATTCAGACCCATATTTTGGGCGATTGGGTATTAAAACTTTGGAACTCAAAATTAAGGTTAGGAAACTAAAACCAACTTAGGTCAAAGACCCAAAGGCTGGTAACAGGAATTTAAATGCTGAAGAAATTAAAATCAACTTAGATCAAGGAACCAGAGGTTGATAACAAAAATTTAAATGCTGAAAAATTAAAAATCAACTTAGATCAAGGAACAGAGGTTGATAACAGAAATTTAAATGCTAAAGAAATTAAAATCAACTTAGATCAAGGAACCAGAGGTTGATAACAAAAATTTAAATGCTGGAAAATTAAAAATCAACTTAGATCAAGGAACCAGAGGTTGATAACATAAATTTAAATGCTGAAAAATTAAAATCAACTTAGATCAAGGAACCAGAGGTTGCTGGAAAATTAAAATCAACTTAGATTTTAAATGCTGGAAAATTAAAATCAACTTAGATCAAGGAACCAGAGGTTGATGACAGAAATTTAAATGCTGGAAATTAAAAATCAACTTAGATCAAGGAACCAGAGGTTGATAACAGAAATTTAAATGCTAAAAAATTAAAATCAACTTAGATCAAGGAACCAGAGGTTGATAACAGAAATTTAAATGCTGGAAAATTAAAATCAACTTAGATCAAGGAACCAGAGGTTGATAGCATATGGAAATTAAAAATCAACTTAGATCAAGGAACCAGAGGTTGATAACAAAAATTTAAATGCTGGAAAATTAAAATCAACTTAGATCAAGGAACCAGAGGTTGTTGGAAAATTAAAATTAACTTAGATCAAGGAACCAGAGGTTGATAACAGAAATTTAAATGCTGGAAAATTAAAATCAACTTAGATCAAGGAACCAGAGGTTGATGATAGAAATTTAAATGCTGAAAATTAAAAATCAACCTAGATCTAGGAACCAGAGGTTGATAACAGAAATTTAAATGCTGAAAAATTAAAATCAACTTAGATCAAGGAACCAGAGGTTGATAACAGAAATTTAAATGCTGGAAAATTAAAATCAACTTAGACTAAGGAACCAGAGGTTGATAACAGAAATTTAAATGCTGGAAATTAAAAATCAACTTAGATCAAGGAACCAGAGGTTGATAACAAAAATTTAAATGCTAGAAAATTAAAATCAACTTACAAAGCAAGCCTAACCTGACACAAGAAGTTCCTCCGCGACGAAGTGTACTTAACGGGATCCTGACGATGAACGACTAATGGAAGACGAGTTGCAAGACTTAACCTATCATCTTCTATTCCTTACTCACTTCCCAGGACTCTCTTTCGGTTCTTGACTTTCTTATTTTACGAAAAGCGCCCTTGCGGGTTTTCACTTTCCCTTTCGCCCATATTACTATAAGCGCCCTTCCAGGTTTTCACCTCTATTTTTTTTTTTTTTACCATTCCCTGCAAATCTCACAGCAAAGTACATAAGGTTATCAATATCCAAATCCTAAACTTATGACAAAATTCTAATAGATCAATAGCGCAAAAAATAGAGAGATAGAAAAAGACAATATTAGAGAGTGAGTATACGAGAAAGATAAAGCAAATAGATAAATTAATACGTAAATGTGCAAAGAAGATAGATCAAAGTGAAAGGATGACTTTATTATGGCTTGAGAGATAAAGGTACAGTTTCAAAGAAAAAGGGTACAAGGATATATCTCATAGATTCCTTGTAGTTGACTCTAAAGTCTCTTAACTGCCATTATTTCAAGTATTCTATTGACCAAGATTCATACCGTAATGGTTTATTGCCGTTCCTAGTCCCATTTTTCCTTCCTTATTTCTCCATTTTCTGGTCCTAAGGACGCCCTCTCGGGTTTTTGCACTCAGATTTTATTTTTTCTTTTTCTTTCCTTTTCTTTTTCAGGGTGTCTTTTCGGGTTTCCACCCTTCACTCATTTTACAGAAAGTGCCCTTCCGGGTTTTCGCCTTCTTTCTCACATTTTGTTAGGGCGTCCTTTCGGATTTTCACCTTTTTTTTTTTTTAGGCATAGTACCCTTTGACAGTGTTGGCATTTACAGGTCTTGGAAATTCTTCACCATCCATATGGGTCAAGATTAGGGCCCCACCAGAAAATGCCTTTTTAACCACATAGGGGCAGTCATAGGTTGGTGACCATTTGCCCCGAACATCGTTTTGATTTGGGAGTACCTTTTTCAGGACGAGATCTCCTGGTTGAAATTCACGTGGGCGGACGCCTTTATTAAATGCCCTAGCCATTCTTCTCTGGTACAACTATCCATGACATGCCGCCGCTAACCTTTTCTCATCTAGCAAATTCAATTGGTCTAACCTTGATTGGATCCATTCCAACTCGTCAATCCCCGATTCCTTCAGAATCCTTAGGGAAGGGATTTCTACTTCGATAGGCAGAACAGTTTCCATCCCATATACTAGTCAGTATGGAGTTGGCCCAGTTGATGTTCTCACAGAGGTCCGGTATGCGTGAAGGCCGTAGGGAAGCATATCATGCCAGTCTCTATAGGTGACCGTCATTTTCCGGATTATTCTCTTGAGAGTTTTGCTTGTGGATGGTGAGGAATTGAGATGTCGAATCTTGTATTGATCACATAATCTCTGGATCTTCGGACCATTCAAATTCTTGGCGTTATCAGTGACGATTTCGCTGGGGAGGCCGTGTCGGCAGATAATATCATTTCTGAGGAATTTGAGGAATGTATTCTACGTGATGTGAGTATATGATGTCGCTTCGACCCATTTAGAAAAATAGTCAATAGCTACCAGGATAAATCTATGCCCATTGGATGCCTTAGGATTGATGGGACCAATCACGTCGATTCCCCACATTGCGAAAGGCCATGGCGAGACGAAGTTGAATAGTTGATGAGGAGGGACATTTATCGGATCTGCATAGATTTGACATTTATGACACTTTCGAAAGTACTCAATGCAATCCTTCTCCATAGTAGTCCAGAAGTATCCCCGTCTCATGATTTGTTTAGCCATCATATGCCCATTAGCATGGGTTGCACAATTCCCCTCATGAGTCTCGAAAAGAATCCTCTTTGCTTCTTTTACATCTACGCATCTCAACAATTCACCGTTGGAGCTCCTTCCGTACAGAATTTCGCCACTGGGGAAGTATCCCAAAGCTAATCTCTGGATCATTCTCCTTTCGTTTCTACTTGCCCCAGGGGGGAATTCTTTGGTCTTGATGTAGACCTGGTGTCATGATACCAAGGTTTACCATCAATTTCTTCCTCGATCATGAAGCAGTACGCCGGCTCACTCCTTGCTTTGATCCGCAATACCTGACTCGTCTGCCCTTCTTCCATTTGAGCCATTACAGCCAGGGTGGAGAAGGCATCTACAAATTGATTAATCAACTCCAATAGGTACTTTTGATATGGGATTAATTTCGGATCCTTAGTTTGCCATTCTCCCTTGACTTGATAAATGATCAAGGCCGAATCACCATACACCTCCAACTTTCTGACTTTCATTTCGATGGCAGCCTATAAAACCATCATGCAGGCTTCGTATTCAGCGACATTGTTGGTGCATTCTGATGTGAACCTTCAAGTAATTGGTAACTTGAAAACCCACATTCAAGAATTAAATGAACAATATGGAAAGCACCAAATCAAGATGTATGAATTTGATTCTTTGAACCAGCACAATCAGATTGTTGTGTAATTTAAAGAAAATATCAGAAATTGGATTCTTGACCTAATTCATATGTAGAATGAATAAACCAAGAATATTATGCACATTAAACCTTGCAAGATAGAAATCTAAGCAAGTTAATGAGCTTCACAAGAACAAAGGCAATAGCCAATTTACTCACTAAAGGAGCATAAACAATCTTTCATTAATATTCAAAGTGTGTCCTCTACTCTCTCATTACACTTGTATTTATAGCCTCTTGGCTTCAAAGCTAAAGACAAAAATATCCCTACTTTAGTAACAGCTGTAAGGAGCTTTAAGTCCAAACAAAAATTAATCTATCAAAAGACTAAAAACTCCTTACAAAAAGTAAATTTAATACAGCAGCAAATAAGGGCATTTAAGTCCAAAAGAGAGATGGTTATAACAGATGGAATATTCCTCGAAAAAAGTGCCAGCAGATGCATGTACATGGGTTGGATCTGGTGCATGCATGTCCACAGGTTATTCCATGTAACCTAATGCTCCACATGACACCTGGTCACTTCTAAGCTTAATTTTCACCAAATTTAATCCTTTATAATTTTCATCATGCCATTCCAGCTTATAATCCTTGCTCCTTATGATTTCACAAATTAAATTCTGAAGTGATTTAGCTCTAGCTCTAGTAATTGGACCTTGGATGAAATCCTTTAGTGTGCATGTAGCTTGATTCTCATCATTCCCATCCGCTAGCAAGGGCTCATACTTTCTCTCACGTAACCCTTAGCTAGCAATTCCTCAACTTGCCTTTGTAATTCTTTGGTTTCTTCAAGATTAATTCTATAGGCTGGACAGTTGGGAATAACTGCTTCAGGTACAAAATCAATCTGGTGCTCAATCCCTCGAATAGGTGGTAGTCCAGCTGGCATCTCCTCAGGTAGCAAATCCTCATATTCCTGCAAAAGGGAGACAATAACACTAGGCAAATTGGGGTCAAGGTCAGATGTGGATAAACAAGAGTCCTTAAACACAATTAATAACATTTGCTTGTTGACAAACATGGCATTCCTCACATCTCTTCCTTTAGCATACAAGCTTAATTTTCTCTCCCCTCTTTCCATGACTCTCCTTATGCTTGAAGTTTCACCTTTTTCAAGCACTCTTGGAATGTTTTCTTTACTCTATTTTCTTTCCTCACAACCACCCTTGTCTTGCTCACTCACAATATTTTCAGTCAATTTCTTTTCACTCCTTTTCTTCTCTGCTCTCTTTTCGGCCACTCTTGATTTTACCTCACCCATTGATTGCTTAAGCCTTGTTTGGTCTTCATAAATCTGTTTTGGTGTTATAGGTGCCAAAATGATTTTCCGTCCATTCATTTCAAAAGAATACCTACATTTATGCCCATCGTGGATCACCTTTCTATCAAATTGCCATGGTCGGCCAAGTAATAAATGGCCAGCTTGCATTTGACCCACGTCACACATAACCTCATCTTGATACTTTCCTATTGCAAAGGAAATCAGCACTCGTTTTGTTACTTTCACATCACCGTATTCATTCAACCACTGCAATTTATAGGGTCTAGGGTGTTTAAAAGTCCTCAACCCTAATCTTTGCACCAAAATAGTACTAGCAACATTGGCACAACTTCCCCTATCAATGATGACACTACAAGCTTTGTCTTGGATAAGACACCTTGTATGGAAAATTGTTTCTCTTTGCAATTCATCACCAACGTCCTCCTTTACTTGAGTATTTAATGCTCTCATAATCACTAGAGCACTTCCTTCAGCAGCATATTCCACCTCTGCATCCTCCTCCCCTGAAGATGTGGAATCACTAACAATTTCCTCCTCCATTTCTATCTCACCATTTTCTCTCATGACCATGACTCTCTTGTTAGGGAATTGAGAAGCTACGTGTCCACTGCCCAAACACCTAAAACACTTCACATCTCTATTTCGGGTAGTAGTTGCAACCTCCTTTCCTTTACTTTCTACAAATTTCTTCTCCACCTTTTTTTCCTTTTCCTCATTTCTCTTATATTTGCTAACAGCATTTTCCCTATCCTCCTTCTTCCAGTTAGACTTCCAAGATGAAGAAGTACCTGCATTTCCTCCAAATTTTGACTTGCTTTTAAGTTGCCTTTCTACCTTCATAGCCATGTGGACCATATCCTCCAACTCAACATAGTGATGTAACTCAACAATATGAGCAATCTCCTTGTTTAGCCCATTCAAGAATCTAGCCATGGTGGCTTCTCTATCCTCCTCCACATTTGCTCTAATCATAGCAATTTCCATTTCTTTATGATAATCTTCAACACTTTTAGAACCTTGAGTCAATCTTTGTAACCTCTGATGTAGCTCTCTATAGTAATGACTAGGAACAAATCTCTTCCTCATTATAGTTTTCATCTCACCCCAGGTTACAATTGATTGCTCATAATTTCTCCTTCTACTAATCAACACTTGATCCCACCATACCAAAGCATAATCAGTAAATTCAACTGCTGCTAACTTTACGTTCTTTTCCTCTGAATAGTGATGACAATCAAACACAGCTTCTACCTTCCTTTCCCATTCAAGATACACATCCGGATCATTTTTCCCTTGGAAAGAAGAGATGCTCATTTTAATACTTTTGATATTGTCATCTACCGTATTCCTCTCTCTTTCCTCTCTTCTTATCCTCCTATCCCCATTCCTCCTATCTTCAGCTCTTCTCTCATATCTACCCCTCCTAGGTCTTTCAACCTCAAAATCATAGTTATCAACCTCATCTTCATCAGATTCAACCATTGGAGATACAAGATCCCTTCTATTTGGCCTTCTCTCATTTTGCCTATCTCTTTGCTCCAATCTTTCCAACCTATCTATGTTTCCATTGCACACAATATTCATTCTTTCAAATTATTGTCTGACAGCCTGCATGTAAAATGGATTTTTACCTACCCCCTCACTACCATCACCCCTTCTAGACATGTTTTCAGAC
This sequence comes from Hevea brasiliensis, assembly GCF_030052815.1. Lineage (NCBI taxonomy): Eukaryota > Viridiplantae > Streptophyta > Magnoliopsida > Malpighiales > Euphorbiaceae > Hevea > Hevea brasiliensis. The sequence goes on along the minus strand of NC_079504.1, from coordinate 63,107,682 downwards.
CTGCAAGAAAATGGTTAGTGTAAAGAAAACACCTCACTCACTCCCTTACGTGTTTACACTCAACAGGGGACACTCCACACGTGTTTAACTCAATGAGGCTTTTCCCCTCTAATGAACTTACCACTCTTTGCCTTTTACCTCTCTTGGCTATGTACACAAGTTCTTATCAAACTCAAGTAACTCAAACCAACACTGTACTCGCAAAAATTTAACACAATAAAATTGTAGAACGTGACGGATCAAAACGAGTAAAAAAAAAAGCAATAATGTGACTCAAGAAATCAAGAAAAGAAAAGCTCAAGTATGGAAATGTAATGCAATAAGGAATCAAGAAAGAAGACACCAAAATAAAATAGTAATAAGCTGGAAAAGTGACAACCTAAAGAAGTGATATCAAGCTTAAAAATCCAAGTTTGCCACCAACTTATCACAATTTCCAGCAGTTCACACAATACACCAAGAATTGCACAAATTTAGGATCACCAAGCAAACGAGTGTATTTTGATCTGAAATTGAGTAGGCAAATGTAACCCAATACTGACTAATTGCTGCTACAATTTCAGGCTTTTCTTGACAGACTTACTATGTAAATCAAATGTAATCATGTCTGCCGCAAAATTTTGGTTCCCCACACAAACGAATAAATTTTGAGCTGAAATTTAATTTGAGAATAGCTCAAATGTGGCACAAACAACCTGTAAATTTTGAGGAATTTCTGGGCTAATTTGCTATGTGAACTTAATTTGATCCTGTCTGCCGCAAAATATTGGTTCCCCACACAAATGGATGAATTTTAAGCTGAAATTTAATTTGGGAACTACTGATATGGGGTATAAACACCCGGTAAATTTTAAAAATTTCTGGGTATATTTGCTATGTGAACTTATTTAGATCGATTCAGCCGCAAAATTTTGGTCCCCACACAAACGGTTGAATTTTAAGCTGAAATTTAATTTGGGAACTACCGAAGTGGGGTATAAACACCCTGTAAATTTTCAGGTCTTTCTGGGCCTATTTGCTATGTGAACTTAATTTGATCGGATCTGCCGCAAAATTTTGGTTCAGTAGGCAAACAAATCAAACAACCCCCAAAATTTACACCCAACGTCTTAAACACACCCAAATAATGCTGGTACAGTTTCAGGCCAAATTGGTAAGTCGAACTCAATGACCCAAATAATCTCTCATGCTTGATATCAAAATGAAGGAAGCAAAATGGATAGCTAGAATAATGGCTTTGGCTTGATTAACCCAAAACCCTAAGACAAACCCAAAAAAACAAGCTTTTAAACAAACAGGTCCAACTAAACCCCAAGAGCCAAACAGCAAATATGAAGAAGGTAAGAAACACAAAGAATAAGAAGCAAATAGAGAATCTACCTTGTTTGGACGTCCCTTTGCTCTGATACCAAAACTGATGTGAACCTTCAAGTAATTGGTAACTTGAAAACCCACATTCAAGAATTAAATGAACAATATGGAAAGCACCAAATCAAGATGTATGAATTTGATTCTTTGAACCAGCACAATCAGATTGTTGTGTAATTCAAAGAAAATATCAGAAATTGGATTCTTGACCTAATTCATATGTAGAATGAATAAACCAAGAATGCACATTAAACCTTGCAAGATAGAAATCTCAGCAAGTTAATGAGCTTCACAAGAACAAAGGCAATAGCCAATTTACTCACTAAAGGAGCAGAAACAATCTTTCATTAATATTCAAAGTGTGTCCTCCACTCTCTCATTACACTTGTATTTATAGCCTCTTGGCTTCAAAGCTAAAGACAAAAATATCCCTACTTTAGTAACAGCTGTAAGGAGCTTTAAGTCCAAACAAAAATTAATCTATCAAAAGACTAAAAACTCCTTACAAAAAGTAAATTTAATACAGCAGCAAATAAGGGCATTTAAGTCCAAAAGAGAGGTGGTTATAACAGATGGAATATTCCTTGAAAAAGGTGCCAGCAGATGCATGTACATGGGTTGGATCTGGTGCATGCATGTCCACAGGTTATTCCATGTAACCTAATGCTCCACATGACACCTGGTCACTTCTAAGCTTAATTTTCACCAAATTTAATCCTTTATAATTTTCTTCATGCCATTCCAGCTTATAATCCTTGCTCCTTATGATTTCACAAATTAAATTCTGAAGTGATTTAGCTCTAGCTCTAGTAATTGGACCTTGGATGAAATCCTTTGGTGTGGATGTAGCTTGATTCTCATCACATTCAAACCTTAATTTGATAGCTATCGGGAAGTGTTTCCCGTCAGGGGACACCAGCACTGCTCCAATTCCGTTACTAAACAAATTAACAGCTCCGTCGAAATACATTTCCCATACATCAATTGGTTCTTTTTCCTCGCCGTCGACTTCGTTAACATGCTCATCAGGGAATTCAAAATCCAAGACTTCATAATCTTGGATAGGGTTCTCTGCTAGAAGATCCACAATTATGCTACCTTTTACTGCCTTCCGAGTCATGTAGACAATGTCATATTGAGAGAGTATGACCTGCCATTTGGCTATCCTTCCCGGCACAAATGGGCTTTCGAATACATACTTGATAGGATCCATCCTAGAGATGAGCCATGTCTTATGATTTAACATGTAGTGTTTAAGCCGATTTGCCATCCAAGCTAACGCGCAATAAGTTTTCTCTAGGAAAGAGTACCTTGATTCGCAATCATTGAACTTCTTGCTCAGGTAATAAATAGCCCTCTCTCTTCACCAGTATCATCATGCTGCCTCAAAACACATCCCATTGAATTCTGTTGGACAGCCATGTATAGAATCAACGGTCTTCTTGCCACCGGAGAAACCAGTATCGACGGATTTGACAGGTACTGCTTAATTTTCTCGAAAGCTTCATGACAAACTGAATCCCATTGAGTGGTGTTGTTTTTTCTGAGTAGTCTAAAGATAGGCTCAGCTTTAGCAGTAAGGTTGGAAATAAATCTCGAGATGTAGTTCAGCTTCCCCAGGAAACTGCGCACCTCCCTTTTTATTTTGAGAGATGGCATCTCTTGAATAGCTCGAACTTTGTCTGGATCTACTTCTATTCCCTTCTCACTCACTATGAATCCCAACAACTTCTAGATCTAGCTCCGAACATGCATTTGGCGAGGTTCAACTTCAGCTTATACTTTCTGAGCCTTTCGAACACTTTCCTCAGCACTTGTACATAGCTTTCTCCTTCTCTAGATTTGATTATCATACCATCCACGTACACATCTACTTCTATGTGCATCATATCGTGGAATAATGTGACCGTAGCGCGTTGGTAGGTAGCGCCTGCATTCTTTAAGCCAAATGGCATGACCCTATAACAGAATCCCCCCCACTGAGTGATAAAAGCATTTTTCTCCTTATCTTGTTCATCCATGGGGATTTGATTGTACCCGAATGTCCCATCGATACAGGAACATCTGCCCAATCTTGCAGCATTGTCTACTAGCACGTCTATGTGTGGGAGAGGGAAATCATCTTTCAAGCTTGGTTTATTGAGATCTCGGTAATCAACGCACACCCTGACTCTCCCGTCCTTCTTCATTACCGAGACAACGTTAGCTATCCATTTGACTACTTCCAGAAACCCAGCATCATACTGCTTTTTGACTTCATCCCTAACTTTGAGTAACGTGTCAGGGTTCATTTTTCTTAGTTTCTGCTTTACTGGGATTGTCCCGGGAATTAAGGGAATTTTGTGCGTCACAATCTAGGGGTCTAAACTGATCATATCGTCATAGCTCCATGAAAATACATCCAAGAATTCTTTAAGCAAACTGACCATATCTTCTAATTCTCCATTCCTCACAACTTTAAGTTCCCTTTTTATTTCTTCCGTGCCTAGGTTTCGTCCTCACAATCCCTTTCTTTTGCGAGTTCCTCCTAAGAATCACTTGAAGTAATGGCAGTTATGGGGATTTCAAAGTTAACCAGAGCAATTTCTGAGTCTATTGAATTATTAGATGCTAATTGATGAATGGTCCTGAAGAAACGAAAGTGGAATATGTTATGAAAATGGCAAGGAAAAGAGAATTGAATGTAAAATGCGCTATTAATCCATTAATATTTGCATCATAAGAAAAGGGTCCATTTACAATATTACACTTGTCACCATGGACGAAATGATCAAGTGTAGATAACCAAAAGTACTTTACTCGAAATTGAGTACAGGAATGTCCTCTGCTGTCCAGTTGTCCAGTTCTTGCCCTTCAGCTATTGGCGAGATCAGGGCTTCATACAAGGAATCGAGATGGATGACATCAATGGATGGTTCATCGGGTGATTCTTCAGCTTCCACTGGATTTTCAATGACCGGCTTGGTGAAGACCTCTGTGATTTTCGGGACGACCTTCATTTTCCTGATTTTCTGATCAAATCTCTAATCCCGAAGCATACTTCTCATCCAGAATCATCCATCCATGAGGGCGTTTTCCTCATAACCCAAGCCGCAACGGCCAACCTTTTGGATGGCTGGTATGGGTTCGACGATCCCTTGTAATGTGGTGCCTAGCCCCTTGCCCATCTCATATCTGTTCTTCAGCATCACCTTCGCTACCAAAGCCGTAGCCCCTTCATTTCTTGAGGTGGTTTCTTGTAATTCAAGAGCCTGGAAAGAGCTTTCCAACGATTCCTCAGCTGCTTCCACATAAGGAAGTGATTGCGGCTTGGTGACCAGCATGGCTTCCTCCCCCTTCACAGTGATGATCCTACCGTCCATGATGTACTTAATTTTCTGATGCAGGGTTGAAGGTACGGCATTTGCTGAATGGATCCAAGGCCTCCCTAGCAACATAGTGTATGCAGGTTCAATGTTCATCACTTGGAACGTGACGTTGAAAGTGCATGCGCTGATTTGGAGTGGCAAGTCAATGTCTCCCAGTACCTCCCTCCTTGTGCCGTCAAAAGCTCTTACCACCATAGCACTTTGACGTATGTTTGACCGGTCGACTGGTATCCTAGCCAAGGTGGCATTAGGCAAGACGTTGAGCGCAGATCCATTGTCAATGAGGACTTTGGCAACTATGCAACCTTACATTTTACTGTCACATGCAGAGCTTTAAGCCTGCAGGGTCTATCTCTTCTTCTAAAAACGTGACAAAACTGGATGCCTGAATTTGTCCCACTATCTTCTCGAATTGCCCCGGTGTGATATCGGGGTTAACGAAGGCCTGACCCAGAATCTTCTGCAAAGCTTGGCGATACACTTCTGAGCTCAAAATCAGTGACAACAGTGAAATTCGAGCAGGTGTCTTCCTTAACTGCTCAACAACGTCGTACTCACTTTGCTTCATTATTTGAAGCAAAAGCTCCTCCACTTCTTTCGGTTCCATAGGTTCTTTTCTCTCCACTTCTTCAACCTCCTCTTCCGTATTCTCTCGTGGCTCTCCCATTTTTACTTTCCCTCTCTTCTTTTCCTTCTCTTCATTCCCGTAACATCTCACACTTCGAATTATAAATTCGACCTCTTGCTCAAGTGGGGAGGATTTTGTGGTAGTGGCGGGCTGGGGTTTTGATTGGGGAGCAGCATTACCAGAAGGTCGGGCGTAAGTCATCTTGATGAGGGTGAGGTAAGGCTAGGAGCTGGAGTACTGCCCGATGCTCCTTGGGTGAAGACTTGAAAATCATAGTTCCAGGGCACAGCACGAGTGTTTGTGACTGGGAGCTGGGATGGGGTTCGGATGATTGTTACTGGTGGTGATGATGCTGGTGCAGAGAAGGTGATTCTGTTATTAGAGGTGAAGGCATTTTGGCCGAATCTTGTTGTATTTACTCCGCCCTCCATTTTCGACCTTGATTGGCATCTTAAGACTTTGAGGCACAGTAAGTTTTGGACCTCTTGTTTGAACTCCCCACAATTTTGCAGCTCATGGTTAGCTGCTCCTCCGTGATAGGGGCATCCCGCATTATCTTCAGGCTCTGGTGTTTGAGGGTAGAGGTAACCTTCCCTCACTGCCATGGTAAAAATCTCCTCAAAGTGAGGAATCAGTTGATCTACCTTCAAGGTTGACCCTTCTTCTCCTGAATCTATCATATTCATGCCAGTAGCATGATTGGGCAATGGGTTTGAGGTGACATTGGGAAGGGAGCCATTCCGTTAGATTTTTAACCACCAGTTTCTGATTAGAGCGTGCACCCTCCCCCTGAATGCCCCGCAATTACCGGTTGAGTGCCCTTATGCCCCTCCATGATACTCACATCGGGCACTGACATCATACCAACTTGGATATGGTGGCTGAATTGGGTCAAGGGGGATCGGTACTATCTGATACGGTCTCTACCCTTAGTAGCTGATTCCACTAAGAAGAAAGACCAAAGGACCGTCTTCAAAACAAGCCAAGAAACTGCCTTGAACCTTCAACTCTTCACCTTGAAGATGGAGAACTAATGAGAATCAAGCTACATCCACGCCAAAGGATTTCATCCAAGGTCCAATTACTAGAGCTAGAGCTAAATCACTTCAGAACTTAATTTGTGAAATCATAAGGAGCAAGGATTATAAGCTGGAATGGCATGAAGAAAATTATAAAGGATTAAATTTGGTGAAAATTAAGCTTGGAAGTGACCAGGTGTCATGTGGAGCATTAGGTTACATGGAATAAAGTGGACATGCATGCACCAGATCCAACCCATGTACATGTATCTGCTGGCACCTTTTTCAAGGAATATTCCTTGCTGTTATAACCACCTCTCTTTTGGACTTAAATGCCCTTTCTTGCTGCTGTATTAAATTTACTTTTTGTAAGGAGTTTTTAGTCTTTTGATAGATTAATTTTTGTTTGGACTTAAAGCTCCCTACAGCTGTTACAAAAGTAGGGATATTTTTGTCTTTAGTTTTGAAGCCAAGAGACTATAAATACAAGTGTAATGAGAGAGTGGAGGACACACTTGAATATTAATGAGAGATTGTTTCTGCTCCTCTAGTGAGTAAATTGGCTGTTGCCTTTGTTCTTGTGAAGCTCATTAACTTGCTGAGATTCTATCTTGCAAGGTTTAATGTGCATAATATTCTTGGTTTATTCATTCTCCATATGAATTAGGTCAAGAATCCCATTTCTGATATTTTCTTTGAATTACACAACAATCTGATTGTGCTGGTTCAAAGATTCAAATTCATACATCTTGATTTGGTGCTTTCCATATTGTTCATTTAATTCTTGAATGTGGGTTTTCAAGTTACCAATTACTTGAAGGTTCACATCAGTTTTGGTATCAGAGCAAAGGGACGTCCAAACAAGGTAGATTCTCTATTTGCTTCTTATTCTTTTTGTTTGTTACCTTTTTCATATTTGCTGTTTGGCTCTAGTTCCATGTTTGTTTCTTCTTCTTCATCTTGCATCTGGTTCTTTCTTGCTAAACCTTATTTTGCTTCTTATTGTGTTTCTGTTATTCACATTTTTGTTCATTATATGCTTGACCGAAATTGGCTCTTGGGGTTTAGTATGACTTGTTTGTTTAAAAATTTGTTTTGTTGAGTTTGTCTTAGGGTTTTGGGTTAATCAAGCCAAAGCCATTATTCTAGCTATCCATCTTGCTTCCTTCATTTTGAAATCAAGCATGAGAGATTATTTGGGTCATTGAGTTCGACTTACCAATTTGGCCTGAAACTGTACCAGCATTATTTGGGTGTGTTTAAGACGTTGGGTGTAAATTTTGGGGGTTGTTTGATATCGTTTGCCTGCTGAACCAAAATTTTGCGGCAGACCCGATCAAATTATGTTCGCATAGCAAATAGACCCAGAAATTCCTGAAAATTTACAGGGTGTTTATACCCCATATCAGTAGTTCCCAAATTAAATTTCAGCTTAAAATTCAACCATTTGTATAGGGAACCAAAATTTTGCGGCAGAATCGATCAAAATAAGTTCACATAGCAAATATACCCAGAAATTTCTGAAAATTTACCGGCAGTTTATACCCCATACCAGTAGTTCCCAATTGAATTTCAGCTTAAAATTCATCCGTTTGTGTGGGGAACCAAAATTTTGCGGCAGACCCGATGAAATTAAGTTCACATAGCAAATATGCCACATTTGAGCTATCCTCAAATTAAATTTCAGCTCAAAATTTAATCGTTTGTGTGGGGAAACAAAATTTTGCGGCAGACACGATTACATTTGATTTATATAGTAAGTCTGTCAAGAAAAGCCTGAAATTCTACCAGCAATTAGTCAGTATTGGGTTACATTTGCCTACTCAATTTCAGATCAAAATACACTGGTTTGCTTAGTGATCCTAAATTTATGCAATTATTGGTGTATTGTGTGAATTGCTGGTAATTGTGATAAGTTGGTGGCAAACTTGGATATTTAAGCTTGATATCACTTCTTTAGGTTGTCACTTTTCCAGCTTATTACTCTTTTATTTTGGTGTCTTCTTCCTTGATTTCTTATTGCATTGCATTTCCATACTTGAGCTTTTCTTTTCTTGACTTCTTGAGTCACAATATTGTTTTTTTTTTATTACTCGTTTTGATCCGTCACGTTCAAGAATTTTATTGTGTGTTCAATTTTTGTGAGTACAGTCTTGGTTTGAGTTACTAGAGTTTGATAAGAACTTGTGGACATAGCCAAGAGAGGTAAAAGGCACAGAGTGGTGAGTTCAAAAGAGGGGAAAAGCCTTGTTGAGTTAAAAACAAGTGGAGTGTCCCCTGTTGAGTGTAAACACGTAAGGGAGTGTGATGGGGAGCCGGTTGCACCAATTCCACACCAAGGGCCAATAACAAGAGCAATGGCTAAGAAGCTTCAAGGCTTGGTGCGTAAGCACATCACCAAGTGATGTGAACCTTCAAGTAATTGGTAACTTGAAAACCCACATTCAAGAATTAAATAAACAATATGGAAAGCACCAAATCAAAATGTATGAATTTGAATCTTTGAACCAGTACAATCAGATTGTTGTGTAATTCAGAGAAAATATCAGAAATGGGATTCTTGACCTAATTCATATGGAGAATGAATAAACCAAGAATATTATGCACATTAAACCTTGCAAGATAGAATCTCAGCAAGTTAATGAGCTTCACAAGAACAAAGGCAACAGCCAATTTACTCACTAGAGGAGCAGAAACAATCTCTCATTAATATTCAAGTGTGTCCTCCACTCTCTCATTACACTTGTATTTATAGCCTCTTGGCTTCAAAACTAAAGACAAAAATATCCCTACTTTAGTAACAGCTGTAAGGAGCTTTAAGTCCAAACAAAAATTAATCTATCAAAAGACTAAAAACTCCTTACAAAAAGTAAATTTAATGCAGCAGCAAATAAGGGCATTTAAGTCCAAAAGAGAAGTGGTTATAACAGATGGAATATTCCTTGAAAAAGGTGCCAACAGATATGGGTTGGATCTGGTGCATGCATGTCCACAGGTTATTCCATGTAATCTAATGCTCCACATGACACCTGGTCACTTCTAAGCATAATTTTCACCAAATTTAATCCTTTATATTTTTCTTCATGCCATTCCAGCTTATAATCCTTGCTCCTTATGATTTCACAAATTAAATTCTGAAGTGATTTAGCTCTAGCTCTAGTAATTGGACCTTGGATGAAATCCTTTGTTGTGGATGTAGCTTGATTCTCATCATTCCCCTCCGCTTCAAAAGGATTCGTCCTCGAATCTGTTCCTGCATCAACACAAGGAGATAAATCAGCAACATTGAAGGTGGCACTGACATTATACTCACCGGGCAGGTTTATTTTGTAAGTGTTATCATTAATTTTGGTCAGCACTTGGAAAAGTCCATCACATCTTGGTTGTAATTTTGATTTCCTTCGAGAGGGAAACCTTTCTTTGCGCAAGTGAACCCATACCCAATCTCCAGGTTGAAATGTGACTTTCTTCCTTCCTTTGTTGGCTTGACTAGCATATTTTTCTTTTCAATTTGAAGCTTGGCTTGTTCATTCTTCTACTGGCTATTCTCCATTTGAAATTGTGTATGGTTTCAATCCTTCAACAAGTGGAATGCAATCTTCCCATGACTTCAAATTTTGCTTAACCACAGCACGTAAAAGAGTAGTTAGTGTCCTATTTACTACTTCAGTTTGACCATCGGTTTGTGGGTGACAAGTGGTGGAAAATAACAACTTGGTGCCCAATTTTCCCCACAAAACCTTCCAAAAGTGACTAAGGAATTTAACATCCCTATCACTAACTAAACTCTTAGGTATGCCATGCAACCTAACAATATCTCTAAAAAAATAAATTTGCAACATTTGTAGCATCATCAGTTTTATGGCATGGAATAAAATGTGCCATTTTTGAAAACCTGTCAACAACAACAAAAATTGAATCATGTCCTTGTTTAGACCTAGGTAATCCCAACACAAATTCCATAGACAAATGAACCCAAGGATCACTAGGGGTAGGCAAAGGTGTATACAAACCTTGTGGCAAAACTCTAGATTTAGCCTTAGCACATACAATGCACCTAGCACATACTCTTTCAACATCTCTTTTCATATTCAGCCAATATAAATGTTCCTTCAATACATCTAAAGTTTTGGCAACACCAAAATGACCCATTAATCCACTAGCATGAGACTCATTCACAAGTAATTCACGCATGGAACTCTTAGGCACACACAATCTATTTTCTCTAAACAAATATCCATCATGCCTATAAAACTTCTCAAAAGCATTCTTTTCACAAGCTGCATACACTCTAGCAAAGTCATCATCTTCAGCATATAATTCTTTCACATAACCGAATCCTAATAACTTTGCATCAAGAAGGGCAAGAAGGTTATACCTTCGAGATAAGGCATCAGCCACCACATTTTCTTTCCCATGTTTGTATTGAATCACATATGGGAAGGTCTCAAGGAACTCAACCCATTTTGCATGACGCCTACTCAACTTATTTTGCCCCTTGATATGCTTCAATGACTCATGATCTGTGTGGATGACAAATTGCTTTGGCCAAAGGTAATGTTGCCATGTTTCCAAGGCACGTACCAATGCATACAACTCCTTGTCATATGTAGAATAGTTTAAAGCTGCTCCATTAAGCTTCTCACTAAAGTATGCTATTGGTCTCTTTTCCTGCATTAAAACGGCTCCAATACCCTGATGCGTCACACTCAATCTCAAAAGTTTTAGAAAAATCAGGTAAAGCCAACACAGGAGCGGAACATAACATCTCTTTAATTTTGTGAAAAGCATCATCTTGTTTCTGTTCCCAAACAAAATTAACATTCTTTTTGACAAGATCATTCAATGGTGCTGCAATGGTACTGAAATTCTTAATAAATCTTCTATAGAAACTAGCTAGTCCATGGAAACTACGCACTTCAGATGCAGACTTTGGAGTGGGCCAGTCTCTAATAGCTCTAATTTTTTCATCATCGACTTCAACACCATTAGCACTAATGACAAATCCTAAAAAGACAACCTTTTCCATGCAAAATGAACATTTCTTCAAGTTAGCATATAATTTTTCCTTTCTCAACACATCGAATACAGCTCTTAAATGATGCATATGTTCATTCATGCCTCTACTGTAAACCAATATATCATCAAAATAAACAACAACAAATTTTCCAATAAAAGCACGCAACACATGATTCATCAATCTCATAAAAGTGCTAGGAGCATTAGTTAGCCCAAAAGGCATCACTAACCACTCATATAGTCCATGCTTTGTTTTAAATGCAGTCTTCCATTCATCACCTACTTTCATGCGAATTTGATGATATCCGCTTTTCAAGTCAATTTTGGTAAAAACACAAGCACCACAAAGTTCATCCAACATATCATCCAATCTAGGTATAGGATGACGATACTTTGCAGTGATTTTGTTGACTGCCCTACAATCCACACACATGCGCCATGTGCCATCTTTCTTTGGTACCAAAAGGACGGGTACAGCACAAGGGCTCAAACTTTCTCTCACATATCCCTTAGCTAGCAATTCCTCAACTTGCCGTTGTAATTCTTTGGTTTCTTACGAGTTACTTCTATAGGCTGGACAGTTAGGAATAACTGCTCCAGGTACAAAATCAATCTGGTGCTCAATCCCTCGAATAGGTGGTAGTCCAGCTGGCATCTCCTCAAGTATTACATCCTCATATTCCTGCAAAAGGGAGACAACAACACTAGGCAAATTGGGGTCAAGGTCAGATGTGGATAAACAAGAATCCTTAAACACAATTAATAACATTTGCTTGTTGGCAAACATGGCATTCCTCACATCTCTTTCTTTAGCATACAAGCTTAATTTTCTCTCCCCTCTTTCCGCACAGCTCTCCTTTTGCGCCGAAGATTCACCTTTTTCAAGCACACTTGGAATGTTTTCTTTACTCTCTTTTCTTTCCTCACAACCACCCTTGTCTTGCTCACTCACAACATTTTCACTCAATTTCTTTTCACTCCTTCTTTTCTTCTCTGCTCTCTTTTCGGCCACTCTTGATTTTTCCTCACCCATTGCTTGCTTAAGCCTTGTTTGGTCTTCATAAATCTGTTTTGGTGTCATAGGTGCCAAAATGATTTTCCTTCCATTCATTTCAAAAGAATACCTATTTTTATACCCATCGTGGATCACCTTTCTATCAAATTGCCATGGTCGGCCAAGTAATAAATGGCCAGCTTGCATTGGAACTACGTCACACATAACCTCATCTTGATACTTTCCTATTGCAAAGGAAATCAGTACTCGTTTTGTTACTTTCACCTCACCACATTCATTCAACCACTGCAATTTATAGGGTCTAGGGTGTTTCGAAGTCCTCAACCTTAGTCTCTGCACCAAAATAGTACTAGCAACATTGGCACAACTTCCCCCATCAATGATGACACTACAAGCATATTCTACCTCCTTTACTTGAGAGGTAGTTGCTAGTACTATTTTCGTGCAGAGATTAGGGTTGAGGACTTTGAAACACCCTAGACCCTATAAATTGCAGTGGTTGAATGAATGTGGTGAGGTAAAAGTAACAAAACAAGTGCTGATTTCCTTTGCAATAGGAAAGTATCAAGATGAGGTTATGTGTGACGTGGTTCCAATGCAAGCTGGCCATTTATTACTTGGCCGACCATGGCAATTTGATAGAAAGGTGATCCATGATGGGTATAAAAATAGGTATTCTTTTGAAATGAATGGAAGGAAAATCATTTTGGCACCTATGACACCAAAACAGATTTATGAAGACCAAACAAGGCTTAAGCAAGCAATGGGTGAGGTAAAATCAAGAGTGGCCGAAAAGAGAGCAGAGAAGAAAAGAAGGAGTGAATAGAAATTGAGTGAAAATGTTGTGAGTGAGCAAGACAAGGGTGGTTGTGAGGAAAGAAAAGAGAGTTAAGAAAACATTCAAAGAGTGCTTGAAAAAGGTGAATCTTCGGCGCAAAAGGAGAGCTGTGCAGAAAGAGGGGAGAGAAAATTAAGCTTGTATGCTAAAGGAAGAGATGTGAGGAATGCCATGTTTTCCAACAAGCAAATGTTATTAATTGTGTTTAAGTACTCTTGTTTATCCACATCTGACCTTGACCCCAATTTGCCTAGTGTTGTTGTCTCCCTTTTGCAGGAATATGAGGATGTGCTACCTGAGGAGATGCCAGCTGGGCTACCACCTATTCGAGGGATTGAGCACCAGATTGATTTTGTACCTGGAGCAGTTATTCCCAACCATCCAGCCTATAGAACTAATCCTGAAGAAACCAAAGAATTACAAAGGCAAGTTGAGGAATTGCTAGCTAAGGGTTACGTGAGAGAAAGTATGAGCCCTTGTGCTGTACCCGTCCTTTTGGTACCAAAGAAAGATGGCACATGGCGCATGTGTGTGGATTGTAGGGCGGTCAACAAAATCACTGTAAAGTATCGCCACCCTATACCTAGATTGGATGATATGTTGGATGAACTTTGTGGTTATAAATGATTAAATTTGGTGAAAATTAAGCTTGGAAGTGACCAGGTGTCATGTAGAGCATTAGGTTACATGGAATAAAGTGGACATGCATGCACCAGATCCAACCCATGTACATGTATCTGCTGGCACCTTTTTCAAGGAATATTCCTTGCTGTTATAACCACCTCTCTTTTGGACTTAAATGCCATTTCTTGTTGCTGTATTAAATTTACTTTTTGTAAGGAGTTTTTAGTCTTTTGATAGATTAATTTTTGTTTGGACTTAAAGCTCCCTACAGCTGTTACAAAAGTAGGGATATTTTTGTCTTTAGCTTTGAAGCCAAGAGGCTATAAATACAAGTGTAATGAGAGAGTGGAGGACACACTTGAATATTAATGAGAGATTGTTTTTTCTCCTCTAGTGAGTAAATTGGCTGTTGCCTTTGTTCTTGTGAAGCTCATTAACTTGCTGAGATTCTATCTTGCAAGGTTAAATGTGCATAATATTCTTGGTTTATTAATTCTCCATATGAATTAGGTCAAGAATCCCATTTCTGATATTTTCTTTGAATTACACAACAATCTGATTGTGCTGGTTCAAAGATTCAAATTCATACATCTTGATTTGCTGCTTTCCATATTGTTCATTTAATTCTTGAATGTGGGTTTTCAAGTTACCAATTACTTGAAGGTTCACATCAAGAACTGAAAATATAATTCCCAAGAAAGACAGCCAAGAACAAGACCAATTCACCTATGCTGATGAACAACCTTGAACATATAATAAAACTTAACAAATCAGGGCAAGAATTTGCTAAGAAAAATGGAGAGAGTTCTAAGAAGAACTTTGAAGCAAAGCTCCAGCAATTTTGCTCAAAAAAATTACCATATGAATTCTGTTCTCTAAATGAAACAAAAGAAGGCTAATATAGGTTGGTGTATTCTGCCAAGACATTTCAACAACCATGGGACATGTGCAAGTCTTGGTTAATACACAAATCTCTCCAAAAATAGATACAAAGTTCAAACATTAATAGAAAAGTCAGATTTGGCAGCCTACAAATGAGAGACAATCTGAAAAGAGATGTCTTTTCTTGAAGTAGAAAGTAGTAACTTTGCTTTTCCTATAAATAGTTGAAGCGTGGCTGGAGCTCTTGGACAAAGTTATGGCTTTCAATCTTTGCAAAATGGACAAAAGCATCTTCAAAAAGTTGGTGGAGATGGGCTGCCAATTGTGCTGCCACCTAGGCACTCCACATGGACGCCACATTGGATGCCAACTAGGATGGATTTGCTGAGGTGGCTGCCACATGTATGCCAACTTGGACGGATGCCATTTGGTCTCTTGGCTCCTCAAATATGCAAAGGAATGTACAGCAAGGTTGGCTTCCCTCTTCCAAGTCCAAACCGAATACATGCAAGGGGTTGGACTTGGTGATGTGCTTATGCACCAAGCCTTGAAGCTTCTTAGCCATTTCTCTAGTTATTGGCCCTTGGTGTGGAATTGGTGCAACCGGTTCCTCATCATCCTCTCCCTCTTCGAAAGAATTCGTCCTCGAATTATCATCATCTGCATAGAAAGGAGCAAGATTAGTCACATTAAATGTAGCACTTGCACTATACTCACCTGGAAGGTTTATCTTGTATGCATTGTCTTTAATTCTCTCTAGCACTTCAAAAGGTCCATCACTCCTAGGTTGAAGTTTTGATTTCCTTTGTGTAGGAAACCTCTCCTTTCTCAAGTGAACCCATACAAGATCACCAGGTTGGAACACCATCTTCTTTCTCCCCTTGTTAGCTTGGGCTTCCCTTCTCTCATTTACTTTCTCCATTTGTTGCTTTGCTTTTTGATGCATTTGTTTCACCATTTCAGCTTTCCTTTTGCCATCTAAACTAGCAAGCTCATTAGTAGGCAAAGGCAACAAATCTTAAGGAGTTAGTGGTTAAAACTATATACAAGTTTAAATGGTGAATAACCAGTAAATGAATGCATAGACCTGTTGTATACAAATTCTATGAATGGTATACACTCCTCCCAAGCTTTCAAGTTTTGTTTAATCATTGCACGTAGAAGAGTGCCCACGGTCCTATTGACAACTTCTGGTTGCCCATCCATTTGTGGATGGCAAGTGGTGGACAAACAAAGTTTGGTTCCTAATTTTCCCCACAGGACTTTCCAAAAATGGCTTAGAAATTTCACATCCCTATCACTAACAATTGTTCTAGGAATGCCATGCAATCTAAATATCTCCCTAAAGAACAAAGAAGCAATGTAAGATGCATCATCAGTCTTGTGACATGGTATGAAATGAGCCATCTTGGAAAAACGATCAACAACAACAAAAATACTATCATGGCCTTTCTTTGTCCTAGGTAAACCCAAAATGAAATCCATGGATAAATCTACCCAAGGTTTACTAGGAACACTCAATGGCATGTATAGACCATGCGGCCTTACTTTGGACTTTGCCTTCATGCAAGTCACACACTTGCGCATGCTCCCATCTTTTTTTGGCACCAAAAGAACAGGTATGGCACATGGGCTCATGCTCTCCCTAACATGGCCTTTTGCTAGAAGCTCCTCCACTTGTCTTTGAAGTTCCTTAGCCTCTTTCGGATTGGTCCTATAGGCTGGCCTATTTGGGATTACAGCTCCAGGCATAAAATCTATTTGGTGCTCTATGCCTCTAATGGTGGTAGCCCATTAGGTGTTTCTTCAGGGAAGACATCCTCAAACTCCTGCAACAAGGGCAAAGCACAACTAGGAATGGATTGGTTAAGGTTAGAAACATTGGTGTAAGCTCTCTTACAAATTAGCAAAGCCATTGTCATACTAGAAAAATATGCAGTCCTCACATCCTTGGCTTTTGCTAGCAAACTGACTTTATTCTCTCCACTCTTCTCACAACTCTCCTTTTGCCCAGAGCCCTTTCCTTTTGGTTTTGCCATTTTGGAATTTTCTCTCTTCTCTTTCTCTTCCTCATTTTTCCCTCTTACTTTTTCCTCTCTTTCTTTTCTTTCTTTCTCTTTTTGCACTCTTAGCTCGGCCTCTCTTTGTTGTTGCTCATTCATGGTCTGTTTTATCCTTAATTGATCTTCAAAAGCTTGTGCGGGTGATAATGCTGCTAAAGTAACCCTTCGTCCATCATGATCAAAGGAGTACCTATTCCTAAATCCATCATGCACTACCTTCCTATCATATTGCCATGGTCTCCCTAGCAAAATATGTCCAGCATGCATTGGCACCACATCACACAACACCTCATCCTTATACCTTCTAATAGAAAAAGCCAACATCACTTGCTTGTTCACCTTAATTTCCCCACATTCATTCAGCCATTGCAACTTGTATGGTCTAGGATGCTTCATGGTGCGCATGCCAAGCTTCGCAACCATGAGTGTGCTGGCAACATTCACACAACTACCACTATCTACAATCATGCTACAAGTTTTACCATTCACCAAGCATCTAGTGTGGAAAATATTTTCCCTTTGTAGTGCATCTCCCTCTTCTTCCTTTGCTTGTGCACTTAGTGCACGCCTAACCACCAGAATATTACCTCCCACGGCATGCTCTACATCACTAGCTTCCTCCAAAGGAGGCATACTCTCACTAGCATCATCATCATCAACATCATCATCTTCTGATTCGATCTCCCCATTCTGCCTCATCACCATCACCCTCTTGTTAGGACATTGAGATGCATAATGTCCCTTCCCTAGGCACCTAAAACATTGGATATCCCTAGTTCTTCCAGTAGAGGCATTCTGTCCCTTGCCTTTCTCAGTCACACTAGGCTTTTCTCCACCCCTAGTCTCCTCTTTCTTTTCCTTAGAAACAGCCTTGGAATCATAAGTTTCACCCTTCTTCCAATTCGGTTTCCATGGAGCATTGTTGCTCGAATTCATACCTACACCCATCTTGAATGCTTTCTTCTTCTTTAGTTGTTTTTCTATCTTGATTGCCATATTTAACATGCCATCAAGCTCTACATAGTGTTGTAGCTCTACTATGTTGGCAATATCAAGATTCAGCCCCTTTAGGAACCTAGCCATAGTGGCTTCCCTATCCTCCTCTACATTGGCTCTTATCATAGCCATCTCCATCTCCTTGAAATATTCTTTCACACTTTTGTTTCCTTGCACCAGCCCTTGCACCAGCCCTTGCACCAGCCCTTGCAACCTTTGGTGCAACTCCCTATAGTAATGTTGAGGTACAAATCTGTCCCTCATGATTTGCTTCATCTCATCCCAAGTTTCAACACCCCTCATCCCATTTCTCCTTCTTTTAGTGAGCAATTGATCCCACCAAACTATGGCATAATCTGTAAACTCAACTACAGCAAACTTCACCTTCTTTTCCTCACTATAATTGTGACAATAAAAAATGAGATCCACCTTCATCTCCCACTCCAAATATGCATCCGGATTGGCTTTGCCTTGAATTGGTGGAATTTTCATTTTGATCCCACTAATGTTACCATCCACTCTACCTCTCCCTCTTGCTTCCTCCATATTACCTCATCTCAAGTTTCTGCCTCCACCTCTTCCACCCCTATTACCTCTCATCCCTCTCGGTCTATAGTGGTCATCATGTGCAGCAGAGTGCTGGTCATTCTCTTCATCAGAATCATCATCATTTTCATCCCCCCAATCATCCATAGGTGGTGCATTGTTCACTCTAGATCCCCTAGCCCTATTCTGCCCCTCATTTGTGTTTTGTCTACCATTCCCACTATTCTGCCCAATTCTTTCAATTCGGTCAGCTACGTTGCTCAATTGTCTACCAATTCTTTCCAAATGTTGAACAAGTGCTTGTAAAAAGGATTATCCATATTAAGTCCACTAGTTTGGCTTTGTGACATTTTTAACACCTGCACAAAAAGTTAGTAAAACAGAAAACAACCTCACAATTTCACTCAATTTTTGGTCACTCAAGTGTTTGTGCTCTGTTTATAGGCTTTTACCCTCTCGGAGTACTTGCCACTAGATGCCTTTTTCCACTCAAGCTTGCTTACCAAGTTCTTGTCAGAACTAATGCAATTCCAGCAAGTTTAAATCAAGTTTTAATATATGTTCAAGCACAAAATCAAGCAAAACGTGTGGAATGAGTGTTTGTTATGACACTTGAAGCAAGAAATGAAGACACCAAGCTCTAGAGCAATGAAGTGAAATAGGAGTCGAAATTAGCTTGCTACTTTTGCCTCTCCCCGAAAAAGGCAAAGTTGGAATTTTGTAAAACTGTTTTAAGAGCAGAAACAAGAGATAGTTTTAGTAGGAAAATCAAGTCTAGAGGTTCCAGAAAGCACCTTGAAGTTTTGGACTCCAAATTGGCCTAATAGGTGTTAAATTTCGTTCACCAAGTAAACGGTAGAATTTTTACACCAAATTTGATTTCTAGGCTTAATTTCGTCTACAAAGCACCCCAATGAAGTTTTAGAATTTTCTGGGTTGGTTTGGTTATACCTCCCCCAAAACAGCTACCAAATAGAAATATCTTTTTGTTCTTTTTTTTTTATATCATGTAACCACACAACAGATACATCCAACACTAAACACTTCAACAACACACTTCACAAGACACAAAGATGCAAATAACCAGGTTGTGAGGAAAAGGCTTAAGGTAGGAAACAACACAAATGTGACAAAACTAGGGAAACAAGGACAGATGCAAGAAAGCCTCTAATATACCCTAAGATTAGTAGTATTGAGTGTAAACTCACTACTAAGCCCTGAATATGTTCAGATTTTCTTACAAACACTAGAAAACACTAGGACTTGAAGAACCTTCAAGGTGGAAACACAAGGAAGATAAAAAAAGGAGAAATGAGAAAACAAGAACACAACAAAATGGATGACCAACCTATTTTAAAGAGAGCCTAAGCTCTGATACCAAATGATATGGTCTCTACTCTTAGTAGCTGATTCCACTAAGAAGAAAGACCAAAGGACTGTCTTCAAAACAAGCCAAGAAACTCCCTTGAACCTTCAACCCTTCACCTTGAAGATGGAGAATTGAAAATATAATTCCCAAGAAAGACAGCCAAGAACAAGACCAATTCACCTATGCTGATGAACAACCTTGAACATATAATAAAACTTAACAAATCGAGGCAAGAATTTGCTAAGAAAAATGGAGAGAGTTCTAAGAAGAACTTTGAAGCAAAGCTCCAGCAATTTTGCTCAAAAAAATTACCATATGACTTCTGTTCTCTAAATGAAACAAAAGAAGGCTAATATGGGTTGATGTATTCTGCCAAGACATTTCAACAACCATGGGACATGTGCAAGTCTTGGTTAATACACCAATCTCTCCAAAAATAGATACAAAGTTTAAACATTAATAGAAAAGTCAGATTTGGCAGCCTACAAATGAGAGACAATCTGAAAAGAGATGTTTTGTCTTGAAGTTGAAAGTAGTAACTTTGCTTTTCCTATAAATAGTTGAAGCATGGCTGGAGCTCTTGGACAAAGTTATGGCTTTCAATCTTTGCAAAATGGACAAAGGCATCTTCAAAAAGTTGGTGGAGATGGGCTGCCAATTGTGCTGCCACCTAGGCACTCCACATAGACGCCAAATTGGATGCCAACTAGGATGGATTTGCTCAGGTGGCTGCCACATGTATGCCAACTTGGACGGATGCCACTTGGTCTCTTCGCTCCTCAAATATGCAAAGGAATGTACAGCAAGGTTGGCTTCCCTCTTCCAAGTCCAAACCGAATACTTGCAAGAGGTTGGACTTGGTGATGTGCTTATGCACCAAGCCTTGAAGCTTCTTAGCCATTGCTCTAGTTATTGGCCCTTGGTGTGGAATTGGTGCAACCGGTTCCTCATCACTATCTGATTTATACCAACAAGGTATTGGTATATTTCGCTGAGTGGGAGGGGAAGGGGTGGATCAAGATTTATTTGTGGTCTTGGGTTATTTTGGGGTGGTCTGGGTTGAGTAGGTTGAGGAGGTAGTCTGGGCTGGCAGGTTGTTGGTGGTGGATACTGTGGGCGTGGATGAGGATAATTTGGGAAAGGGGTTGGAATGTTGGCAATTGTTGGGCCATGAGGGGGAGGATATGGCCGGTAATTATTCTGGGGAAATGGGGAGTGGTTGTTCTATCGGGTAATGGAATGCACATCACCCTCTTTCTTTTTGCCAAAACTGGCAGTCTTCTTCGCAGGATTCTCAATCATCTCCTGCAACCGTCATAACCTGAGGTTAGCTTCGATTCTCTCACCAACTTAGATGATGTCCGAGAAGCTGTTGGAGGTATTTCCAATCATTAGGTTGAAATAAGGAGCCTTCAACGTTTCAATGAACAGGGAGCAAAGCTCATTGTCAGTCACTGGAGGATATACTTCTATCACTTTCTCTCTCCACCTCTGGGCATATTCTTTGAAACTTTCCCTGTCTCTCTGCACCAGGTTTTGGAGGTCTCTCCTTGTGGGGGCAACGTCGCAGTTGAACTTATATTGTTTCAGGAAAGCGTCAGCCAAATCTTTCCAAGAGCGCAATTTGCTCCTGTCCAACTGAATACACCATCTCAGGGCTGCCCCGGAGAGACTCTCGTGGAAGAAGTGGACTAGGAGTCGATCGTCCTCTGTCAGGGCGGACATTTTGGCAATATAAGTGGCCAGGTGAATGCGAGGGTCTGAATTCCCAGTGTATTTGTCGAAGTCCGGGACTTTGAACTTGGGTGGCACCACAACATCCGGTACCAGTCTCAGCGACAATACATCCACTGAACCATACATATTTAATCCCTCTACTGCTCTTAATCTCTCTTCTAGAGCAGATAACTTCTCGTTTTCTCTTGTCTTATTTTCCCCTCCTACTACATGAGATATTCCCCCAGTTGTGAAATGAGGGGCAGAATGAACCGAAGGGATCAAGATTGAAGGGTATGGTTCGGCATTTGGGACAGCCGGGTAATAGGAGAAGGGTGGGTCATTATTTAGGGGAGCCGGATTGACGGTGATTGTTGGATCTAGGATAGGTGGCTGGAAGGTGAAAGAGGTTGAAGCATGATAAGAATCAACGGTTGTAGGAGGTGGGGGAGGTAGTGGTAAGTTGGGCTCTGTTACAGGCTTATTTTGGAACATATCCCTCATTAGTCTCATGAGCTCTGAGATCTGGTCTTTCAACTCGGACACTTGCCTTTGTAGGTTCTGGACTTGTTCCTGGTCTTCCATTAGCCTTCTTGTTCGTGACCTTGTTAAGTACACTCGTATGGGTTGAACTGTGTGTCTGGTTTGGACAAAGGATACGGTGGCATCTGAGAGCCGGGAATGAAATCTGCAGAAGAATAATTACATCAATTTTATCATGGCATCGTTCGATAGTCGGACAGTGAATGACTGGATTGAACGAGTATCTATGATACTTGTCCATATGGCGTATCCAACTTTTCGCATAACCCTAGAGAGGGTGGTTCCTACGGGAGTCATACTATTCATTCACAATTTTGCTAAACGATAGCCCAAAGTTATTTCATTAATCGAATAGTTCACATATAGCACTCTTTACATTGGCCTGGGCTCAGGGAGACTCTTTATAATGTAATGACACTTTTTGAGATACTTATAAAGCCTTTCTTCTTGTCTGGCGGGGTTGAATGTCTTCAGGGCATACTCGGATTTTGGCAAGAGTTCTTGTTTCCCTTGTGCTATCATTCTCTCCAGCTGATCAACATTTTCTCTTAGCTCTTGATAAAGAGTAGCTTGTCTTTCTTTTTCCTTTCTTTCCTTAGCACATTCTTTTAAAATGTCATTGATAAGCCGTGCTTGCTCCTTTAGTTCAAGCTTCGTCTTTTTCCCCTCTTGTTTGTATTCTTCCATTAGTATCTCTTGGTATTCTACTTTCTCTTGGAGCCTGCTATTCCGGACTTCTGCCTCTCTCATTGTAGCTTGGAGAGAGCTCTTTTCCCTTTCTCATCGTGTTTCTTGCTCTTCAAACCCTATCTTTTCGGTTATTGCCTCTTCCCTGAGCCTTCATACTTTTCTTCTGAGGATCTGCTATTGGTCCTCTAGCTGTTTTATTCGTTCTTGTAATTGCGAATTTTTGGTATTCGCCTTTTGTAGAGAGTCGACCAAATGAGCGCTAGCTTCTTCTGAAAGGATTTTCGAAGGGGCCGCTGCCTTCGGGTTTGGTTGAATCGGCAGTTAGGTGTCCTTGATCCCTGCTGGCTCTCCATTTAAGATAATCGCCCGTGGCATTCGGACCTTTAGACGACCTTTCCGTTATAGTGATATTTTCCCAGGATTTGCGAGCTATTTTCAATTCTTCTTCATTATCGAGCTCATGATAGTAGTGACCCTGATGGTATTCATCAATACTGATTGCGGGCTAGGTTGAACCGAACTGCCTCATCACTAATGCTGGGACGTAACTTGTATACCCGGTCACTCCGATTGGAGAAACTGAATGATTACCCCCTGTGCTGAACAAAATAGGCTGACCCAACGTCCACAATTTCTTCCAACAGTAATCATGGCTGTTAAAGCTCAGAATCTGTTCTTGCCACTGCAACTCGTCCTTTGGGCTGATTGCTAATCTGGTCATCTTCTCGATAATAGGCTGGTCAAGATAGCAAGTTAACCCCTTTGTCTCCACAGGACACATGTGACTGATGATCCAGAGGTGCAACAATTGAGAACAGCACTTAAGGGATCCCTTGCCTTGTTGTCTGTAGTAAGTAAGAGTCAATAAAGTCTCTGCAAGGATTGTTGGTATTGGGTTGATCTTCTGTTTTTCTACAGCCCAAAACACTTCAGTTACACTGCAGGTTATAATTACCGAAGGCCCAGGGAACAAGATCAGGCCATAGATCCCCAAAGCTAGTGCCAATGAAGCTTGCTCCCATTGTCTATCCTGGATGTATCGATCCAACCACTTCTTGAGGTAAGTCCAATACCATCCATGCGTGTTTCCTTTGACAGTTTCCCTTGCCTTTGCTTCTTCCGGGGGAATCCCCAACATATGTGCGAACCGTTTCCAGGTCTGCCTATGCTCGATTTGTAGGTAGATCCGATTCTGCGCCACATAAGGAATTTCTAGTAGTGCCTGATATTCTTCCATAGTGGGGGTTGTATCGATGTCATTGAAGGAGAATACTCCATACTTGGGGTTCCAAACTGACAGCATGGATTTTAATGACGAAACTTGGACTTTGACTCGTATCAGGGTCGCAATCTTCCCGTATTTTTCCTCGAACTTCGCCTTGATGTGATCGGGAAGTGATCTCCAACTACTAGATAGACCCTCGAGACTGGTCATTCTGACCTCAACCTTGCTTAGGTCCAATAGAGGCAGCTGGCTAGTATCTGCCTTGGTGACATCATTTTGCGGGGGCATTGAACTATGAGGCGGTCTGGACCATAGTTTCGCATTTTGTTCTTGTCTAGGAACTTCTTTCGTCGACTGACTTAAGGATTCCATGTTAAAAATGATGCTTATCCTTTTACAGACCCTAACTCAGTGATACCTGTGGAGAAAACTTGTTAGCAGGATAAATTCAGGTAATTTTGAATTATACTGTTGGGGAGGGGGGGTAACACTTACACATTTGTCAAGGTAGGAAAATGTGTAGATCCTCCTAACAGTATGACCCAAGATTACCCTAAAAAATAAGAACATAAGAAAACATAAACAGAATAGGGTAAGAGCAAGTATGCCCCTTTTATCCTAAAATAGGGAGAGTCCTGGTACCGGATAGGTGCTACCTAATTGGATAGTTCTATCTTATGAGGTAGTTTGCTACGGCTTCTAGTTATTGTGATAGTTTAGCTCAAGGTCTAATTTTCTAAAAGCCACAAGTTCCCAAACTGCCCCTACTGCAAACAGTAGAGCCCCATTCTATCCCCATGATATAACGGGAGAGTTCCACGGGTATCACAGTAAATAGAACGAGTTTCAATCTGAGCAGAAGCCTTTACAGATACTAACGGGGTAAAACCCATGGGTACCACTGCATGACTCCCTCCTACTTTCCTAGAAGGTGAGAAAGCCCGGGTTTAGGGCTGAAGTGTGTGAGGACATTGCATGAGTGTTCAGTGTGTGAAGGGACACCTTTACCTCTTCCCAGTATGGGGGAGTTTTTCCTTTTTCCTTTTTTAGTCGGAGAGTGCTGTGGGGGATAAGACAATCAAGACAAGCAAAACGGTTAGCAAAAATAACAATAATTAACTTATGGAATTTTGTAAACTAAGCCCACCTAGCTATGGTTTGATCGTAAAATTAAATCTGCTTTTGGACCTCCGGATCGGGGTTAAGGAAAAAAACTTCCCCAGTGGAGTTGCCAAGCTGTCGTAAGGTGTTTTGCAGTCGCCTGGACGAACACTCACCGAAGTGGGAAAGAGTGAGGAGTCGCCACTTTAATTTTGAGGGAAATTAAAGAAAACCATTTACAAAAAGAAGGGTAAATTTAAAGAAACCACTTCGAAACAGAGATTCTAGGTTCGGGTTCCATATAAGGACAGGGAAGGTGTTAGGCACCTCGCCTCGTCCCTCTATAAGGGCAAACAAATTTAACGTCCTGCTCTTTGCAAATTAAAATCGATAGTTAGGGGGTTAGGATGATGATGTTAATCCCTTAGATAAAAGGGAAATTTTGATTTTTCACTAGTTCGGGTTACCCAGATACATAAGTACATGAGACGACCCTTAGTGAGTTGATGTTGTGTAGCGATTTTTGTTTAGGGGATCACTTTGCGTATTGTGTTATTGTAGTTTGAACTCGAGGGAACCTGGGTAAAAGCCTCCCCCGATCTCTAGGAATAATTTGCTTAAAGTTTGAGTGGGGAATCTCGGATAAGAACTCTCCTCCGATCTTCGCATATTTATTAAAATTTGATTTGAGAATCGGATAAGAACTCTCCTCTGATCTCTTTAAGCGTTTATTAAAATTTTGATTGAGAATCGGATAAGAACTCTCCTCCGATCTCTTAAATATTTATGAAAATTTTTTATTGAGAACCGGATAAGAACTCTCCTCCGATCTCTTTAAATATTTATGAAAATTTTGATTGAGAATCGGATAAGAACTCTCCTCCGATCTCTTTTAATATTTATTAAAATTTTGATTGAGAATCGGATAAGAACTCTCCTCCGATCTCTTTTAATATTTATGAAAAATTTTGACTGAGAATCAGATAAGAACTCTCCTCCGATCTCTTTTAATATTTATGAAAAATTTTGACTGAGAATCGGATAAGAACTCTCCTCAGATCTTTTTTCGTTTAAATAAGGATTGGGTAAGAACTCTCCCTCGACCTCTTGAGATTTAATTGCGATCGTATGTCATAAAGACCTTAGACTAAGGGTTCTAACATCCGAAGACGCCGAGAGCCCGAACAAGGCTTCTCTTAATCCGTTGGTACCTTATAACTAGGTAGGGGATATAGACTAAATTTGTTACTGATCTCCTATGTGATTGTCTTGCTAATACCTTTGGACAGGCAATATCCGATCTCTTCTGTTTACTAGTCGGGGATCCGATCTTACCTCGATCCCCCACTATACAAGTCATCTCCTGAGCTAGTCTAGTGGTTCGATTTCATAATTTTCCTCTGATTTATTATCCAAACTTTCATAATTTTGAAGAAACCCTCATGTTAAGATACAGCTACCAACATTTTATCAAACTACCTATACGTTACTCGGGGCCAGAACACCTACATTTGAAGGTGATAAAGGCTAAAAAAAAAAGAAATAAGTAAATAACATGAACGGATGAACAAAAGGTAAACTCAAAAGAATAACCACCTTCATGGGGCCTTTAACATAACATAAACTTGACAAAAATTATGAGCATGAAAACAAAGAAAATAAATATATATAAAAAAAAAACGAGCGCTTGGTAAAGCAATAGTCTAAACACTCACCTGTACGGAGTTGAATCTATTGAACTAACTATGGAGTCTCAAATATAGTAGAGCTGCGTTCTAATAGTCTGGGGACTAATGCTTGCCTTGAAATGAAGAGTACCAGGCTAAAATGCAGTCGAGCCGAAATGACAATAACTGGGTTTAATGAGATTGAGCTTGGAAAATAAAAGTGGATATAAAGATGATGAAAACAGAACTGAAACTAAGAGAGGGTATCGCAGAGTAATAAACAAACTGAAAATAAAGAGTTTCAGCGTCCAACACTCCTTCAAAGAAAATACTTTAGAAAACTGGTTTCTGAAGTTTTTCTATTTTGAAAGCTTAAAAATAGCAGAGTAACAAAACTGAGTCAATTTTCAGAGCCTTTCCACTATAATCACCACCCTTTTTTTGTTCTTCCCCCAACAGTATTACATGCAGGTATTTATAGGGAACAGGTGCTCCCAATGAAGGGTCAGGATTTCCTCTGAGGGAGATGGAAGGTTTAGATTTTAAAGGACATTATCTGATGCCTGAGAATTGAAGAGAATCAAAATGGACGATCGAGATCTTATTCAAAATATTTATCCTTTCTCTTTTCTAATCCAACGGTTCAAAATCTTCTTGTCAAGGGAGATCCGAGGGCTAGGAACAAAAGGCGCCGGTCTTGTCATCTTCTCTTTGATCCAAGGGCTCCGGACTTATCCTTGCAAGTAAGATCAACGATGGAGATCGAGATTTACAGGACTGTCATGACACGTTCTGGCAACCTGTCAGTAATGTGGGCGATTCTGTAAATGAGGCGTGCGGTGGAGATTTGATCTCGTCTGCAATGCTTTAACTACCTCGGCTCTGATTATGACGACAGTTATTGGAAGTTGTCTTATTCTCTCCTTGCTTTCCGATCTCCCATCCCTTCCGATCTTTCTAATACGATCCTTTTCCAATCTCTCATGCCGGGCCCCTCTCCCGATCTCTCCCATTCCAGAATCTTCTCTTGCATCCGGACTAGTTCAGTCAAAGCATTTATTCTTTCGGTTACCGAGGCATCCGCTATATATATATATATATATCTTCAACGAGACATCCTTTTCGCATTTCATTTTCTCCTCTTTCCGCTTCTCACTTTTCCTGCTCTAGCCACTCCGGCAACAATCCCGGCCATGGCAGCTACTTTTGACCTTTTTCCGACTGTTCATTTTGTTTATCGACTGAAGATTTATGACCCAGGTGATCAAAAAATCACGATGGCTACCTTTGATGACAGTGAGAGAACCGGACTAATTTATCGATCCAGATCGAGAATATCGATTGTGTCCATCTCGAGTCGGTTGACCGATATAATCAGCGAACCGATTTCGGGCGAGAAGACTGCTAATTTCCCTCTTATCATTGGTGACTGCCCTTTGAAGTTCACTTGGCTCCTCACCACATCAGGTGTCCCGATAGCGGCTCGGTTCCGAGCGATAACATTAACGATGACCTCTTCTACCCTCATGAGAGTCATAGTCACCCCATCTGAGCTGTACATCTATCCGATGTCGATGGCTGGTTTCCTGATCAAATATATCTTTTGATTCAGACGAGCGAGCATTAAATGCTCAGACGGGTATAAATAGGGAATGGGTCAGCCAGTTGCTCCCTTATGTCATTTTCAGCATCTCTAGAGCGATTCCAAAATCCTCTCGTTTTTTCAGTTCTTCCGACACCGATCACACTCCAGTAAAGGTTTTGATTTTTCTTTTAGTTAAATTTTCTCTTTTCTTTGAAAATGAGAGGCGCTGAGGGTTAGAGAGCGGCGAGCAAAATGTAGAACAAGCTGGGGGTGATCCTCCAGCCGAATGACTTGTATTTTATTTTGAAATGAAATGAAATTCTCTCTTTTGTTCAATGACTGGATGTGATCGAAAAGCATCTAAATTGTACAAGCACCTGACTGTCTGAACCAATTAGAACATCAAACTTTAAAAGTGATTATTAATCTAAGTATAAGAGGTCGGAAAAACATTGTAAGCATGAGATCGGCTGAGAACAAACACCGAACGGGACTCAAGATTATTGAAATTGGAAACCTGATTTGAATACTTAAGATCGGAAGCAACATTAAGCCGGATTAAAACCTTAATTTTATTAAACAATTATTCGCAATATTTATAAAAGGGAGATCGGAAATAAGACTGGATGACACGAAAACCTAATTTTGGTTTGATTTCATTTGACGAGAGATCGGAAATATGATTGACTGGCCAGAAGACTTGAAAATTGGTTTGAGATATCGGTAAGGATTTGAAAGACATGGAGACTTGGTATTGGTTCAATTTCTTTGAAGAGAGACTGAAAATGTGATTGACTGACAAGGAGACTTGGTGTCGGTTTGATCCCTATGAAGAGAGATCAGAAATGAATTGAACGACATGGAGACTTGGTGCTAGGGATCGATTTCGAAGTTTGTTGATTTTGGGGTTCGGCCAAAATATGGTATCGACACAATGAATTAAAAATTCATAGACAAATGCAAAAAGAAAAACTCACCGGTAAAAGAATACTCGGTGATTTCAAACAAATAGGACTTCCACCCATAACTTTTCCTTATAAAAGAAAAGTTAAAGGGGGCAGGAGAATAGGAAAAGGTAAAAAGAAAAACTATAGTACTAAAAGGTATTATAAGAAATAAAAAGGTGAATCATCTAATAGAAAAACTCCAAAAAAGAAAACAAAATCTTCTAAAAAGAAGAAAAAAGAGTCTGAAGTTGTCTGTTATAAATGCACCAGGACACTACGCTAATAGGTGTAGAGTAAAACAACAAATACAAGCTCTGTCAATCGATGAAAATCTTAAAGAATCATTGATAAAAATATTCTTAAATGATAGTGAACTTGAAGACTTAGAAGTTAATGTGGTAGACTATACTTCTAAAGAATCTTCTAGTGAATCTGATAAACAATCAGAGTGTGATGGAAACTGTGACTATTACAAGTCACTATGTACCTTAAATGGTCTGTGTGTCTTAACTAAAGAAGAAGATTTAATCTTAGGTCTTATAGACAAGATTGAAGACTAGGAAGAGAGACGAAATAAGTTAAAAGAATATTTAACTTTGTATAGGGATAAAAGTCCTTTAGAAAAGAAAATAGAAGAGAAGAAAATTCCATATGATCTTAAAGAAATTATGGAAAAAATTAAAGTGGCTAAAATGCCAAGAGAACCTACAATAAAAGAATTACGACAAGAAATTAATTCGGTAAAAACTAAATTACATCACTTAAAAGAAAGAGTAGTTTTGCTCGGAGTAGCTGAGTAAGAAGAAGAAAAAGAAGAAGAAGATAAGGTTGAAGATAATACTAATAGTATTAATAACCTTCAGTATGTTAATAGAATAGATTGAGTTGTAACTCACAAATGGCATACAAGAATTATCATAGTTGTTCAAAAGGAGTACTTATTTAGTACAATAGCCTTAATAGATTCAGGCGCCGATTTATGCTATATAAATGAAGGATTAGTACCCTCAAAGTATTTCTCTAAAACTATAGAGGAATTACATATAGCAGATGGTAGCAAGATGAGTGTAAGGTTTAAATTATCTGTAACGCCCCTAAGTTTGGTAGTGCGTTCTACTGTTCCTGTGACCAGTGTTGTCCGGATAGCTAGAATGCCTAGAACTACACTTCGATATGAGTGAGGAGACATAAAATAATGAATACAAGAAAAGAAAATACAAGAAAAACAAAAGAAAAATAATAGCAATGAAATGTAAACAAGTTAAACGAGCCGAGAACCCTTTCGATGGGTGACTGCACCGGGAAGTTACGGCGTGGACCGTTGACTACTCCTGGACCGCAGGAAACCCTGAAAAATATTTTTAAGACTCAAATAGACATCTATTGAAGCATAAATACCATTAGAAATATCAAAGAAAAATTAATTAATTAGTACAAAGAAAAGTGAGAAATCGAAAAACGGATAAAACCCGGTGTTACCGAAAAATTGGGAATGCAACCCGAACAGGGGCATTGTGGTCATTTGACATCCCGAGTGGCCTTTTGACCTAAATGTACATTAAAAATAAATGATATTAAACTTTGAAAATATCATGAAAATTAAAATGGTGGTCCATAGTTTAAATAGTGAAAGAAAAGGGGTTTAATGTTGAATAATTGAAAGTTGAATTAAAGTAATAATATTCTTACATTAGTGGACCACTAAACACTTAGAAAATCAATAAAAATTCTGTCACTCTCCACTAACTTTTGCAAACCTTCTTCTTCCTCAAATTCTTCCCATGGCCAAACCAAAAAGCTCCTAAACTCTCCCATGGCCGTCCAAGCTCCAACCTCCATGCATCCATGATCCAAGCTCCCAATGGTCAAGGTTTCTTCATTAAACTTGACCACCACACCATGGGTAGTAGATAGGCAGCAAGAAGATCAAGTTTTGGAGAGGTTTTGAAGAGTTTTCAAAGTGGTAAGTTTGTGTTTTTTGTTATTGCTTCATTAAAGTTTGTGAGGAGGTTATGGGTACTTGAATTGTAGAAAGAATTTTGAGGTTTGATGTTTAAAGGGAGAGATGTATTTATGGCAGCCATGGAAACTCCTTGAGGATAGTTTATTCTTGCTTGTAAATGGTAGATTAAAGGGTTGATTATGTGTTTATATGTGTAGGAATAAATTGGGTGATGTATACTAAGTATATTGTGAATGTATACTTGAATTTGGAAGCTTGGACATTAATGGAGAGAGGTGTATGAATCGGCAGCTTGATTTGGTGAACCATAAAAATGTTATTTCATGTTTCGTTTATGGAATATTAATATTAAATTGTGGTACTTGTTATGGCAGCTTGTGTATATGTATGATGGTGTGAGGTTGGACATGTAAATGAGCTAGGTTAGGTGATTGAATTGTTGTAATTTGAGCTTGAAAAATTCTGTACTATATGGTATATATTGAGTGTGATTGTAAGCTGCCAAAATGACCAACAATATGTTGTGAATTGTGTTTAGGTTATGGTACAAACCAGAATTGGCATGAATGTTTAGTTTGGTAAATGTTAAAAGTGTCCTTTGATGAGTAATGAATAAAATGCAATAGGGTAGTTTATGTTATGGGCCTAGAACCTTAAGTGTGTGGCTCCAATTGGTATGAGACCAATTGGAGGTAAAACGAGGCACAAAATGTGCCAACTTTCATGAAGGAAGCTTACCAAAATTCTGCTTGTAAGGTAACTTGAAAAGTGACCAAATCCGGATTAGTGCAATTAAGGCCCGAAAATTTACCATTTGGGCAGCAGTTAGTGTTTTGGCCATAACTCACTCAAAACAGGTCCAATTGACCTGATATTTTTACCATGAATAGTTAAGACCTATATCTACAAGTCTTATGAGGACACCAAAGCTCAGAAATGACCATAGGCAAGTTAAAAAGCTTTTACAACTTCAGGTCCAAAAACTGGACAAACCTAAAATGACCTAAAATGATCTAAAGTGACCAATTTTGATGCATTTTGACCAGTAATAGTAAAATGACCATAACTTGGTTTAGTAAACTCAGAATGACCTGAAATTTTGCCCCGCGTGCAATAAGACATAGATCTACAAGTTTGTAGTTTCGACCGAAACCCGAAAACCGAGGGAACTAGGTCTCCGGCTAGGTCAAACTAGTATTCCGGAATCCAGCAAGTTGCAATAAAACGCAATATATATGGAAATGAATTGGGTAACATGTACCAACCCTAAAAGACTATTGAATGTGACATATTAGTAACATTAAAACCTAATTTACCTAGAATGCATCGAGGGTCGACATCTTAGGTTGACTAAGGAAATAATAGAATTCAGTGAATTAATTATCAAGCATTATCATTAGAAACAGTTTAACTGAGTACTAAAACACTTCAAATTGTGTTTCTCAGTTAGCAAAGACTCGAGGAAAGGGAAGGAAATCTCGAGTCAAGGCCAGAGACGATTATCGAGGTTTGTGCACTGTGATTTATTTCTTTTGAATTTTTCAATTGAAATAAATTATGACTATTTGTATATTATTGTTTTCAATTATGGAAATGTGTTTGAATGGATACTTATTGCTTGAAAAGCATTGTAAATGGTTTGAAACTGTGGAAAAATTTATTTAATGTGATTTTTCAAAATAGAAGTTAATTATGAATTGTGTTGCCATTTTGTGAATGAAATTATGACTTTGGAAATTTATTGGATTCTCACGAATCATTTGAATAAAATGTTTGGAATTGATTTTGTGTTCACACTTAGCATGACAGTATCACATTATTCCTCCTCCATTTATGGGGTTGAGATCGTTTATTTTCCTCCCTCTCTGGCTTGCCAGTTGAGATTGAGATCGGATGAGTACTCATTATATAGCTAGCTTCCTCCCTCATTGATTTCGATTAGTGGGGTTGTAGATTGCGTTGTCGTGGTGTACAACACGGCATTGATGGGAAACTTTGTGTCATGGCTTAAGTTGTGTATGGATTAGCAACACTGTATTTATTAAATTATTTGACTCAAAATTTGGCAAAACTGTATTCTTCAGTTATTTGATCAAATGGTGTTATTGAC
Source organism: Hevea brasiliensis (assembly GCF_030052815.1). NCBI lineage: Eukaryota > Viridiplantae > Streptophyta > Magnoliopsida > Malpighiales > Euphorbiaceae > Hevea > Hevea brasiliensis. The sequence goes on along the minus strand of NC_079504.1, from coordinate 63,074,400 downwards.
TGGCAAAACTGTATTATTCAGTTATTTGATCAAATAATGTTATTGATTGGCAAAACCGTATTATTCAGTTATTTGATCAAATGGTGTTATATGAACTTGTAAATTGTAAAATGGAATTGTGAATTATTTGATTTGTGAATTGTCAATAAAAGATTTATATATCGCATTTCAAATTGTTATTGTGCACCACTGAGTAAATTTTACTCAGCGATAGCTTTTCATTGCTGTCGCAGGTAGACAGACTGACAGGGCAGTAGACTGGGCTGCTAGTACTACACTAAGAGATCATCGGGGTATATTTAGTATACCATAGTTTGCATCTTATGTTGTAATGTATGTTCACTGTATGTATATAGTGTTCTTGCTTTTGAGCAGTTGTAAATTAAAATTGTACATTGAAATTGTAAAATAAATTGTAAATTATTTTGGGCTTGTAAAATTTATACTATATTTCTTTTATCTCAGTCTTTGGAAATATTGAAAAATTATTGTGGATTTGAGTTGAGAAAAATATTGAATTGATCAAATATTGGAGTTGAGATTGAGAAATATATTTGAAGTGCTTTTTACAGGTTTTTGAAAAACTGCTTTATTCAAAATATAAATGGCACTCTGCCAAAATTCTTACAGAAATTATTATTTCTTCAAAGGTGTTAGTTGTTTCACTTCAGTTCAAAAAAAATTTTTAACACCTGTAAATAGTGCTCACCACTGTAAAAATAAGTAAAAAAAGTTTTAAAATCCCTTGTAGTATATTTAATGGGTTATCAGTAGACGAAGTTGGTAATTCATTAGGTATACTACGGGATCATGTCATGCCTTACAGAGGGGTAGGATGTGACATTATCAGACACGGTTGCCTGTAACCAAGGAATATATTTTGAAATCCCCTTTATTTTAGTAAAAGGATTATCTCATCCAGTAATATTAGGAAACCCATTTCTACACATGCTGTACCCAATTAAATCAATAACATGAAAAGGGAATTGTTTCTGAAATAGAGGGAAAAGAGATTATTTTTGAATTTATCTCTTTACCAATAGAAAGAGAAATTGATGTGCTTAAAAGTAACATCAAGAATAAAGAAAAATTTATAAATTCTCTAAAAAGAGAATTAGGATACAAAACCGTGGAAGAAAAGGTTAATGAACCTAAAATACAAAGAAAAATCAAAAGTTTATGATGTGAACCTTCAAGTAATTGGTAACTTGAAAACCCACATTCAATAATTAAAGGAACAATATGGAAAGCACCAAATCAAGATGTATGAATTTGATTCTTTTTAAACCAGCACAATCAGATTGCTGTGTAATTCAAAGAAAAATATCAAAAATGAGATTCTTGACCTAATTCATATGGAGAATGAATAAACCAAGAATATTATGCACATTAAACCTTGTAAGATAGAAATCTCAGCAAGTTAATGAGCTTCACAAGAACAAAGGCAACAGCCAATTTACTCACTAATAGAGCAGAAACAATCTTTCATTAATATCCAAATTGAGTCCTCCACTCTCTCATTACACTTGTATTTATAGTCTCTTAGCTCCAAAGCTAAAGACAAAAATATCCCTACTTTAATAATAGCTGCAAGGAGCTTTAAGTCCAAACAAAAATTAATCTATCAAAAGACTAAAAACTCCTTACAAAAAGTAAATTTAATATAGCAGCAAATAAGTACATTTAAGTGCAAAAGAGGGGTGGTTATAACAGCAAGGAATATTCTTTTAAAAAGGTGCCAACAGATGCATGTACATGGGTTGGATCTGGTGCATGCATGTCCACAGGTTATTCCATGTAACCTAATGCTCCACATGACACCTGGTCACTTCCAAGCTTAATTTTCACCAAATTTAATCCTTTATAATTTTCTTCATGCCATTCCAGCTTATAATCCTTTTTCCTTAAGATTTCAGAAATTAAATTCTGAAGTGATTTAGCTCTAACTCTAGTAATTGGACCTTGGATGAATTCCTTTGGCGTGGATGTAGCTTAATTCTCATCAGTTTACATGATAAAATGCTTAATAGCATTTGTGCTGACATTCCTAATGCCTTCTGGGCTAGAAAAAGACATGTGGTTAATCTACCATATGAGCCCGACTTTGATGAAAAAATGATACCAACTAAGGCCCGGCCCATTGCAATGGGTCCAAGACACCTAGAAATTTGTAAAAAGGAAATTGATGACCTTGAAGCAAAAGGGCTTATTAGAAAAAGTCAAAGCCCATGGAGCTGTCCAGCTTTTTTTGTTGAAAATGCTGCTGAATTAGAAAGAGGAGTTCCTAGACTAGTCATCAATTATAAGCCTTTAAATAAGGCCCTTAGATGGATCTATCCATTGCCTAATAAAAGAGATCTGTTAAACAGACTCTGCGAGGCTCAAATATTTTCAAAGTTCGATATGAAATCTGGCTATTGGCAAATCCAAATAGCTGAAGAAGATAGGTATAAAACTGCCTTTACTGTACCATTTGGGCATTACGAATGGAATGTGATGCCATTTGGGCTTAAAAATGCCCCATCAGAATTTCAAAAGATTATGAACAAAATATTTAATGCTTATTCAGCATTTGCAATAGTATACATTGATGATGTTCTTATTTTCTCCAGAACAATAGATCAACATTTTAAGCACTTAAATGTGTTTATCAAAGTTGTAAAAATAAATGGTTTAGTAGTCTCAAACAAGAAGATAAAACTCTTCCAGACTAAAGTAAGATTTTTAGGACATAACATAGAAAAAGGATCTATTATTCCCATAGATCGAGCCATTGAATTTGCCGACAAATTTCCTGAAAAAATAAAAGACAAAACCCAATTACAGAGATTTTTAGGTAGCCTCAATTATGTTGCTGACTTTTATAAAAGTTTAGCACAAGATGCCAAACCACTTTTCCAAAGATTGAAAAAGAATCCAATACTATGGACCCAAGAACACACCTTATCTGTCAAAAAAATAAAACAAAGAGTCAAATCATTACCCTGTCTGGCTATTCCTCATCCTAAAGCCTTTAAAATAGTGGAAATAGACGCATCTGACCAAGGATACGGAGGCATTCTAAAACAAAGAATTACCGATAAAGAAACCCTAGTTCGATTTACCAGCGGTATATGGACAGGACCAAGAGTTAATTACTCTACTATTAAAAAAGAGATCTTATCTATAGTTCTCTGTATACAAAAGTTTGAATCTGATTTATTAAATCAAAAATTCCTTATAAGAGTTGATTGTAAGAGTGCTAAAGAGATACTCTTAAAAGATGTTAAAAACATTGCTTCAAAACAAATCTTGGCTAGATGGCAAGCCATCTTATCTGCATTTGACTTTGATATAGAATTCATCAAGGGAGAAAATAATTCTTTGCCTGATTTTTTAACTCGTGAATTTCTTACAGGACATGAGTTCAAAGGCACCAATGACTCCCTCAAAGCGAACCCATGAGGTATCGCCTCCTCCGCCTAAAATGGTGGATAAACTCAGAGAAGATGCTTATGCTGTCAGCATCGAAGCTAATAATGCAAAAGAGGTTAATTACCCCTACATCCTTATTAGCTATTGTTTCCATATGCCAATGCATAAAAAACATAAGGACCTAAAACCTTATGAGGTTGCCAATTTTTACACTGAGCACCATACAGTGAATCCTTATTTACACAAGCACTACACTTATTACCAAGCCATCTTAGCCGAAACTGATTCGGTTGTCTTTTCTCCAACAGAAAGGTCCGCTAATGAGTAGGCATTCAGCAAATTCATAATTAAAAGGATAATATCCTATGATGAATGGGGAGATTCTCTATTCAAGCAAAAGGAATTAAATTTGAAAA